>NW_005843749.1:12785-16968 GCF_000455745.1 Alligator sinensis | reverse complement strand
CAGGTCTGTTCATTCACAGGTCCAAGAAGCCTTACCTCAACCACCGGATGTTCCCTGTCACAACCTCGAACCAGGGGATTGGATCTACGTAAAGGTCTATCAACGGAAAAACGCACTTCAACCCAGACGAAAGGAACCTTTCCAGGTACTTCTGACCTCTAATTCTGCTGTTCGTTGCCAAAGTCACCAAATGTAGACTCACGCCTCGCACTGCAAAAACAGTATCACCTCCATTGAACCCCAAAGCAGCTGAATCCCAACCAAGGTTGAGACCTTTCCCTGAGGCCAAGGACAAAGACCCTCAGGACCTCACTCAAACAAGTGAGAAGCATCAGAGTGCAAGTGCTAGTAACCTCTCCCCTGAACCCAACACCTCAGCCCAACCGGATTCATCAGTTGAAAAACAAACATATCATCTCTGGCCTCGAAGACAGTAAATGCTCCCATTCAGAAGATCACCACCTCGATCAAGACTAAGAGCCGACGTTATCAGTCCTTTAGGTAACTTGAGCCCAGAGGACGAAGAAAAACTTTAGCTGCCATCCTGGGTTTGGCTGGTAGTGTTCTTTTTCTTACTGGTGCTGGTTATGTTTGTTGTTGACATTTTTTTGTCCCTCCTGTCTCTAAAATGGCACTAATATCCTTATACATCACACTTGGGTATCTTAGTAGCACCCAAGGGAAGTGAAAAAAAAAATTGTTCTTGCAAATCTCCCTTATGGTAGCTCAAGCTGAAAATAAAAGTAACTGCTGGATATTCCCCCACAGCCCAGCACACCTGCACCAAGAAATCCCAATGATCAGAGTACCAATATCCCTCCAGCAATGAAAAAAAATAAACAGCGGCTTCGTTAAACCCTACTCGTTAGCTGCCCATCCGTCCGCTCCTAAGGAATGGAGGGCCGCCCCTGCTAAGTGAATAATCTCCCCAAGAGTAGAGGCGCCTTTCTGTTACAGATCCAACAACACCAAAGCTTATAATAAAGCCACACCTGTAGGACACTACCCTCATTGCCTAACTATTCCAAACTATAGCCCTAATAGCACAAGTAAAATCCTGTTGGGTAATGTACCCTCTCTCAGTTGTACAGGATTCATGGTCTACAACTTCTCTAATAAACCTCATGTTGCTCTCATTGCAAACAGATCGAAATTTTACATTCACTCCAATTTTACTTCTTGTAATATATCTCGGTCCAGCAGAATAGCAGCCAAACATGGTCCATCCTATACGATGCATGTCAACCAGAAGTGCCAGATAAGGCAAAACACCTGTCCAGATTTGAGTACCCTTTCTGCCCCAAGCCTTTACTGGCTCTGCGAAAACAAGGCTCATAAAATCTTGCCCTAGAATTGAGTGGGAGCATACACTCTTAGATGTGTTATCCCTGGTTTCGAAATGCGTAGTGCAGTATATCTGGAACAAGTAAAAAATTTCAACCATCACATAAAAAAGGCGGTTAACCCCTTAGCTACCAGAAACACAGGATTCCATCGATTTGTGAGAACCTTCATACCGTGACTTAAAGTAAGAAAATTGGAACTAGCCATAATTAACATTTCAGCCACAATGAAAGCTATGGGAAATGCCACTGCAGATGCAATTCAGGCTCTGCAAAAAGAGATCTCCCAGATCTCACAAGTAACTATACAAAACCACATAGCCCTAAATTACGTACTAATATCCCAAGGAAAAATATGTGCCTTAGTAAACTCCACCTGTTGTGTCTATGTCAATCAGAACATGCAAATAAAAACCAACATTCGCAAAATTCAAAATCAGTTAAAGATCCTACATCAAGTAGCCTCAAAAAATACCAGTTAGGGTCTAAAAAAAATGTAGTCTTGGTTAACCTCCTGGCTCCCAGATTTCGAGGCCCTTGACAAAAAAATCCAATATAGAATATTGTTTGTCTTAATAGTTCTAACAATGTTTTATGTCTTAGTGCAACTGATCCTCTGCTGCGTGAAAGCCAGCAGGAAAAGCTTTAGCAAGGCAAGAAAACACATGGCAGAGTCTAAAATAATGGTGTTACAAAAGTGTGAGCAAATTAAAAGAAAACATAAAAGGCTGCATACTGAAATAGAAATACTCATGAAAATAAAAGTTTAAAGCTAAAGTGAGACTAAATAGTCTCAAAAAGGGGACTGTGGAATCAGAAAAAAAATAAATGCCTTAAACTTTGATCATACAAGTTATAAAATGACATAACCGCTTTGTGGGAAATTGCTGGCTCTGCATAGCAGGGAAGATAAGGGAAAGTGTTTGTTCTTTGTAACTCCTCTGCAACTGCTTCGCTCGTCGCGGCCTTGAAGATAGCAGAAAAAAAAGTATGTACAACTCTGATTTCCAGATGCGAGAAGGGGGTGTTAGTTCTCACTTTGTCTCCCCCATAGTTCCCATCCTGATAACAGCAAAGCAGTATGAACTAGTGTTTGTAGCTGCTTTTTTCTAGCAAACTCCACTATATGATCACGTGAGTTGTAGCGACTGTTAAAAAGTATATAAGCCCCCTGATTTTGCTCTTGGGGGGGAACCCCTTCCAAGTGCTTGAGCAATCCATGTCACTTTAGAGTCCCCCCTACAGCTGTAGTTTCATTTAAATAAAAGCTTCTGCTGACCTGACCCAAAAGTATGCTGCCTGTGTTTCCATGACACAAGCCTGCTACATAAGGAACCAGATGCCAATGCGGAGTCCAACTCCTTTTCTTTCCGCAACTGCATGTCTCTCACAAGGTCTGGGTTAACACGGTCAAGGCATGTCTTGAGACAATGACCCATAAGAAGCTCTGCTGGGCTGGACCCTGTTGTAGGGCAAGGAAGTACATGTTGAGCAAACAGAAATCTGGCCAGTCTGGTCAGCCAGTCTCCTACAGCAATCCTTTTCAGTGCATCTTTTGTAGTCTGCACCATTCGCTCAGCTTGCCCATTGGCCTGTGGCCTGCGAGGTGCGATGCTAACAGCTCAGATGAGGTTGCAGCTGCAAAGTCTTGGAGATCTGCTGAGGGGAATGCACTGCCATTATCAGAAATGATAGTGTCGGACACCCCGTGGGTTGCAAACAGCTGACAGAGAGCTGTTATAGTGGTAATTGATGTAAGAGTTGAGACAGTAATCACTTGGAGCCATCTTGCGTCTGAGTCAATAACAATTAAGAAGTTCTTACCTTGAAAAGGGCCATCAAAATCAATGTGGATGCATGGCCAGGGTTTCTTTGTCATTTCCTATGCGAATACTGGTGCCTTCAGTGGGTTATGACAGGTTGCTTGACAAATGCTGCACTCCCTTACAACCCTTTCTATCTCATTGTCCATATCTGGCCACCACACATCACTTCTAGCCAGTGCTTTCATCCTCGCAATGCCAGGGTGTGCTGCGTGCAGCATTGTCAGTACAATTTGGCATCCTGCTTCTGGAATTACGATACGATTTCCCCGCAAGAGGCAAAACTTGTGGGCGCACAGCTCATGATGACATGATGAAAATGGCTTGAATTGCTCAGGCAATTTGTCTGCAGGCCAGCCCCTCCGCACCCAGTTGAGGACACGGGCAAGGATAGGGTCTTTTGCAGTCATCCTTGCTATCTGATCAGCAGGGATCCTGGTTTTCTCTGAGTAAAAATTGCAAATTCTCTGGTAAAAAACCCAAAATCCATGATAAAAATTAAAGGCCCCCTACAGCTCCTCCCAGTGCTGATGGTGCCCTGCACTCCCCCACAGTCTCAACAGCCCTCCTGATGCTCCTTGCAACAGCCCCCCAGACTCACAGACACTGACACCCACCCCAGCAAGTAAGTGTGTGTGGGGGGAAGAGGTGGGGCAGGGCAGGGGAAAGGGAAGGTGCTGGGGGGTAGATCAAGAAGGGGGGGAGTGTGCCCCTGTGCACACTCCCAGGAGCAGGGCTGGGGGGTGAGGGCAGCGGTGCCACTCTGCGGGCCACATACATGCTGGCCAGCCTGACAGGAGGTTTGCACATGGAGGCCGCCACCGCAACTCTGCCACTGTGCCCTGCCCTACCAACCCACGGCCACCTGCACGGCTTTGTGGGCAAGTGGCGCAGGGCGTGGCAGCAGCAGAGCAGTGGCAGCCACCGTGTGCAGGCCACATATGTGCCGCCCGGCCGGGGACACGAAACGGGTTCTTGCATTCAGCGGCGGGAGTTACCTTCCTGACAACAAAACAC
>NW_005843749.1:10351-12764 GCF_000455745.1 Alligator sinensis | reverse complement strand
CGGCTGCGTGCAGGTCACGGGGGCTTTGCGGGCAAGCACCCCCACTGCAGAGCCATGCCCTTCGCCCCTGGATCCTAGAGGTAAGTGGGGCTTGGGGGTTGTGGGGCACAGCTGGGGAAGATGGTTGGGGGGGTGAAGGAGCAGGGGGTGTTGCCGACGGACATTTTTTTTCCTGATATCCAGTCATTTGGGATGTTTTCATTTTAATTCTCCAATCATTTTCTGTACTGGATTGGAAAAGGGCTCTGCTGGGCTCCCTTCCCCACCTCCAGCCATCCCACGGCAGGAACGTTGCTTCGAGCAGCAAAATTATTTTTTGACGAGAAAAAATAATGTGGTGTGGGCTCATCTCTAATTAAAAAGGGTGAAAAAATACCCATATGGTCAGAGTTCTTTTAAACTTACCCATGGAGAGAAGGGATGAGGAACGGCTTGGGGAACCAGACAGGGACTCAGGAGACAAGCTCCTTCTTCAGTTTGCTGTTTCTCTTAACAAACTGATATTCTCCAGTGAAAAACCATTCAGCTGGAAAATTCCTGTGACGGCCTGTGTGGACTGGTACATATACACACCGTGGCATTTGGGGCTGTGGAGTGGTGCTAGCTGGGCAGGGCAGGGAGTTAATGAGGTCCCCTTGTAGTCACTGTGCTTGTCGTGGGGCAATGCCATCCCTGGTTCGTGGAGCTGGAGAGGTGAAGGGAATATCCTAGCACGCGAAGATTTTAGAAGAGCAGAACTGCAGAAAACATGTAGGTAAAGGTGGTGTCTTTGAACTTGGCCCTTGGCAAGGATGCATGGGTGTATGCATGATATGGGGGAGTAGCACAGGGCTAGAACAAACTGCCAGGTGTGTGGATGCTTGGAGCATAACGTGTAAATGGACTGAACCTGGAGGAAGGCCAAAAGGAGGAGACATCCTAGTGACCCCAGAGCAACAGAGGACATGCACAGGCCAGGCCAGACAGGGAACGAGGCAGTGTGGAAGGGCAGCTGGAAGAATGCCAGATATCCAGCATCGGTGCAACCGCACAAGTGTCACTGCAGTGTTCGATCCTGGAACGTGGATTTAAAAGTGACACAGATCTGCAGGCCATTGCCCCTCACAGAGGGAGAGCACAGCCGTTACAGACACTAGCAACCGGGGAGAGGCCTCGGTGTCCCCTCAGGACTCCTCGCTGCTACACAAGTTCCACAGTTTGGTGCACGAGACATTAATTACCATATAATTACCCGGTAGGTAGTTTTACAGTCATATGTTAATGCTATGGCTCCAGTTGTAACTGCTTATCTCCTGACTCTAAGGACTCGGAAACAGCTGTAGCTGTCCCGTCCTGTCCCTGGCAGCGGTCAGCTGTCAACTGCTGGATGTTTTTAGTGGGTCCTTAGAGCTGCCACTTACCTGGATGGCCGTGATGGCGCTAACGGCCGCTGCCTCCGCAACCTCCCGCTCAGAGCTATGCTCCGGCCGCTGCCAGCCTCCCCCCGGGCAGCCGGCCGGGCACCACCACACTGCACCCAGCATCACTTGCCCGCAAAGCCCCCCGCAGAGGGGCACCCCTGCCCTCACCCCCTGCCGCCTGGGGCCGGCAGCACCCCCGCTTCCTCAGCCCCAACCATCTTCCCCAGCCCTGCCCCAAGCCCCACTTACCTCCAAGCTCCGGGGGCAAAGGGCAAGTGTGAGTCTGAGCCTGAGCCTGGCCTTGGCTGCCTCAGAGGCTCAAGCCCCGCCGTCCCCCCTCTCCGGCCAGGGCTGGGGGTTTCCCACCCTTTTTGCAAATCAGCTCTTGCAGGCTGGAGCTGTGCCATGCCGTGCCGTGCCATGCCAGCCTGCAAGAGCTCTCTGCAAAAGCGGAGAATCTGCAGGATTTCTCTGCTAAAAAGAGAAATCTGCGTTTTCTCTGATAAAAATAGGGAATCCGTGGTTTTCTCCATTTTTCTGTGGGAAAAGGGAAACCCGGATCCCTGCTGATCAGCCTGCAGAGAGGCTTCTGGCAGGGATTCCAGCATGAGGACTTCCGCTGGCAGGGGTGTAGCACAATCAGGTATTTGTAGTGGTAGGCAGCTCGATGCATTTGCAATCGTTTTCCCAGGTTTGTACACGAGTGTATAGTCATATGCATTTAGCATGACACTCCAGCATTGTAGGAGCTTAAGGGTCTGGGGGCACAGGTGGTGTTCTCATCGATCCTCCCAGTCTCAGGCTATGGGCCGAGGAGGGAGAGGAGGATCCACGTGGTCAACCAAAGACTGCGGCGCCGGTGTCGTTGGGAAGGCTTTGGCTTTCATGACCACCGCCCGCTCTTTGAGGAGCGAGGCAGCGAGCTGCTGGGAAGAGATGGCCTCCGCCTCTCTCCCCTAGGGAGGAGGCTCTTCTCAGCCAGACTGGCTGACCTGCTCCACCGGGCTTTAAAC
>NW_005843749.1:4181-7609 GCF_000455745.1 Alligator sinensis | reverse complement strand
ATGCTTATCTTGCTGGGATCCTATGACCCCAGCTGACTTCCTGCCCTTTGGGCGGGGGGCTGGACTCGATGATCTTCCGACGTCCCTTCCAGCCCTAATGTCTATGAAATCTATGAAATCTATGAAATTGCATATGGGGAGACAGAATAGGAGGAGTTGGTTTGTCCATAGTAAAAATTCCAAGATGGGGTTTGTGGTCCATTCGTATTTTGAATTTGTGGTCATAAACGTAATTGTGATTTTGTTTTAACTCCTGCAGTGATTGCCAGTGCTTCTTTATCAATCTGTGTGTAGTTCCTCTTGGTTGAAATTATTGTTCTTGAGTAAAAAGCGATGGATGCATCCGTGCCATCAGGCAATGGGTGAGTGAGGACAGTGCCGATATCAAACAGCAAGGCATCACACGTAATGGACAGTGGCTTCTGCTCATCATAGTGAACAAGGACGGAGTCTGATGTCAGCAGCTTCTTGACACCCTGGAAGGCTTCGTTGTGCCGGCAAGTCCACTTCCACTGCGCTCCTTTGTTGTAAGTGATGAAGGGGCTTTGCTATGTTGGCTTTGTCTTTCAAGATGTGATAAAAGTCGATAAGTCCTAAGAATGCTTGACGATCCTGCCTGCATTTTGGTATAGGGTCATCATGTATTGCTTGCACCTTGTCTTCAACTGGGTGAATGCCAGAAACATCAATTTGATATCCCAGAAAGTTGATACTGCAGACTCCCAGTTGACATTTTTCTCTTTTTACTCTGATACCTGCTTTATCGAATCTCTGTAAAACTTCGCTGAGTGTCTCAGTGAGTTTCTCTCTAGATGGCCCCATGATCAACACACCATCAAAGTATGGAACAACCCTGGGAATTCCTGCTAGCATTTTCTCCATGAACCGCTGGAAAATTCCTGGTGCCGCAGAAATCCCAAACTGGAGGTGCTTGACATGGAGCGCTCCCCGGTGTGTAATTATTGTTTGGGCCTCAGCAGCCTTGTCATCCACTATCAATTGCTGATAGGCTTGAGCAAGGTCAAGTTTGGCAAAAACCTTTCCTCCTGCAAGAAGAGACAGGAACTGGTTGATCCATTTGGAACAGCACGGGTGGACCGGACTAAGTTCCTGATTCCTCGGAGAATACCTGGGGAAACTCCCTTGCAAGCCTTTCCAGACTTTCTGTGCAGAGACTGTGTACGCCTTGAATACCGATTCCCAACGGTGAGAACAGATTTCTTCCCAGAAGACTTTTGCGGGAAGCCTCAGTGACAATGAGGGGTAGATGCTGTCTAACAGATCCATACTGGACATCAATAATGCAGCTACCCAAAGTTTCCACACTGTCCATTGTAGTCACGCAGGCAACACTCAGGTTTCACTAACGTGGGGAGAGGGTGCCGAAACAACCGGAAGAATGTGCTTTCATCTATGAGGGATACTCCCAAGCCCGCGTCCACTTCCATTTTGCACTTCTTTCCATTGATTACTGCAGTTGCAATCATCTCAGAACCATGAGTTTCAACAACACCAACATTTTAAATCAAATATAGTTTTTGTACCTCCCATTCTGGGGAGGACTCTAATCTGTGAGTGGTTTGGGACTGAATACATTTGCCGCAGTTTTTTTGTCTCCCAGAACTGGCCTTTGAGTGGCAAACCCTCTCTACGTGGCCCTTCTTCTTGCAGGCATGACACTCCGCACTCCTAACCCTGCACTCCCTTCATCTGTGTTGGCCACCACAACTCAAAACATGCCTGTGGATTAATTAGCTTATGTGGTGCTGTTGGTGAGGGTGTAATCTGCTGGATTTGCTGGTGATGATCTGATTCTTGATCTCTTTGGAGTAAGTGGACATTGCTGGAGAACGCCTGGTGAATTTCTCTCACATTTTGGGATGCTGCTTCAGCTGCCAAGGCTTTTTGTTGTGCAGTAGACAAGGTCAAATTTGGTTCAGAGAGAAGGCAACGTGCTTCATCTCAAACCCCACAGATAAAATGGATGTGAAGCAGGCCATCCAGGAGATCACTGAACTCACCAAATTCAGCAGGGTGATGGAGCTCAGCCAGGTAATTCGCTATGCCTTCGGTGGCCTTTTGGTCCCATTTTAAAAAATGACATCTCTGCTGGGTAAGAGATGGCATTGAGCAAAAATGTGCCTTGAGTGGGGCAATTAGTTCAGCATAAGACTTAGTGTTTGGTAAGGCAGGTGCTGTGAGGGAACAAGCAATGGCAA
This sequence comes from Alligator sinensis, assembly GCF_000455745.1. Classification (NCBI taxonomy): domain Eukaryota; kingdom Metazoa; phylum Chordata; order Crocodylia; family Alligatoridae; genus Alligator; species Alligator sinensis. Next base: position 5,390 of record NW_005843749.1, on the reverse strand, counting down.
ATGTTTTGGCACCATGGACTGTCAGGAGGATCGCACACTTCTGTGCTGGGTTTTCCACTTGGTTGGCTTCCAGGTAATAGGATAGCCTCTCAGCATGAGTCCCAAGAAGCCGACTGGCCCACATCAAATTCTTCTATATGCCCCAATGTACCCATCTTAACTAACTTCAGCCGTAATAGAGAGAAAAGAAGAAGAAAAAATTTCCTTCTGATCACAAAACACAGCCTGATCTCAGAACGTCAAAACTCAGCCTGGTCTCAGGAGGAGGGGTTGACATCATTCACTTAGACTTCAGGAAGGCCTTGGATACGGTATCCCACCCCATACTGGTGAACAAGTTAAGAGGCTGTGACTTGGATGACTACACAGTCCGGTGGGTGGTGAATTGGCTGGAGGGTCGCACCCAGAGAGTCGTGGTGGATGGGTCGATTTCGACCTGGAAGGGCGTGGGCAGTGGGGTCCCGCAGGGCTCGGTCCTTGGACCGATACTCGTCAATGTCTTCATCAGCGACTTGGACGAGGGAGTGAAATGTACTCTGTCCAAGCTTGCGGATGACACACAGCTATGGAGAGAAGTGGACACGCCGGAGGGCAGGGAACAGCTACAAGCAGACCTGGACAGGTTGGACAAGTGGGCAGAAACGAACAGAATGCAGTTCAACAAGGAGAAATGCAAAGTGCTGCACCTAGGGAGGAAAAATGTCCTGCACACCTACTGCCTAGGGAATGACCTGGTGGGTGGCACGGAAGTGGAAAGGGATCTTGGAGTCCTAGTGGACTCCAAGATGAACATGAGTCGGCAGTGTGACGAAGCCATCAGAAAAGCTAATGACACTTTATCGTGCATCAGCAGATGCATGACGAACAGGTCCAAGGAGGTGATACTTCCCCTCTATCGGGCGCTGGTCAGACCGCAGTTGGAATACGCAGTTTTGGGCGCCGCACTTCAAGAGAGATGTGGATAACCTGGAGAGGGTCCAGAGAAGGGCCACTCACATGGTTAAGGGCTTGCAGACCAAGCCCTACGAGGAGAGACTGGGGCACCTGGACCTTTTCAGCCTCCGCAAGAGAAGGTTGAGAGGCAATCTTGTGGCTGCCTAGAAGTTCATCACAGGGGCACAGAAGGGAATTGGTGAGTATTTATTCACCAAGGCGCCCCCAGGGGTTACAAGAAATAACGGCCACAAGCTAGCAGAGAGCAGATTTAGA
>NW_005843749.1:1859-4140 GCF_000455745.1 Alligator sinensis | reverse complement strand
CTTTCCTGCCTATGCAGGGGGTCGGACTTGATGATCTATTGAGGTCCCTTCCGACCCCAACATCTATGAATCTATGAAACGTCATCCCACGATCTAGGGGGGTCATCTCAGCAAAGGATCCCATCCTCGTCACTGGATGATACATTGTGAGTTCAGTAACAGCACTCTGGACACTCCTGTGTTGAACTAACAGCCATTTATTATTATAATTGAATATAAAGATATAATATTTAATTGAAATAAAGAAATAATAGATACATCTAATAAAGTAATAAAATAATAAAGATTTTTTATTGTAAGAGTCTCATTGCTCTAATAAAAGATATCATCTCTGCTATGAGTCATGATTGCCTTTTCCTCTAGACCAAGACGGCTACAACCTGGACACCTGTATGTAGCAGGAGACTGCCCTCACTAAAGATGGCTGCCACCTCATGGAGCATTGGAAGCCTAGTCCTGGTGACATGGCTGCAGGGGTGGGAGGGAGGGGGAGCAGCACAGCCCCAAGAAGGGCAGTGGCAGGGGCATGGTGTATTGGCAGAGGTCAGGGAGGTGCCGGGGAGAAGAGTCCCATGGCTGCCCACCCCACGCACAAAATGCCCCACAGGTCTCTTTGCTTTAGGGCACGTGCTGAGGTTTGCAGCCAGTCCCACGATATTGTGAGGTCCGATGAACGGGTCTGGAACGCATGGGCTCAGCCAGCCCAGCAGACATGGCACTGGCATCCTGCCCCGGGTCGGGACAGGGACAATCCCTGCTCCTGGGGCCAGTCCCCTCCCTGACGGCCCAGGACAGCTGACCCGCAGCCTGCAGGGGCTGGAAATCAGAGCCCAGGTGCCTGTGGGACTGGGGATGAAGCACGAGAGGAGGCAGCTCGGCTCTGCCTTGGCCTCCCACTGGGTTTGACTCCTGCGGGTTTCCCTTGGTGTCTCCTGGGCTGCCCTACACTGTGCTCAGACCTGCCAGGTCACGACCGCGGAGACCAGACCCCAGCCCATCTCAGTTCAGGACTGTGGCAAAGTGGGGCTCCCTGCCTAGCCACAGTTCTAGGTTCCCCACTTGCCTTTGGGCATGCCAATCGCCTGCCACACCTTGTTCTTAATTAATTAAGATGTTAAATAAGGCGGGAAGCTGCCCATTCTTGCCCCAATGCCAGGGGGCACTATCCACGACTCCATACCTCCACTACACCACAGCCAATGCCTCACAGATGGCATCCAGCTGTTAATCTCACCGGCCCCACACTGGGCCCCAGAATCCTCCAATCGGGACCCCTCTAAGATCCCTCCATTCAGGCAGCCTACGCCACCTTCCTTCGGGCTGTCTTGCTGCCTGAAATTATTTCCCCTCTCGGGCATGGTCCCCCATGGGACCTTTGGCCACACAGGCCCTGGCCTCACCTCCAAGGCCAGATGGGACCCCAGCCCCTCAGCTCTGGGCATCATTCACAGTGACCGGTCTGGTCCTGACCCCAGCATTGACCAGTCGAGGGTACTCTACATCAGACCTCTGCCACTCTAGCCCCACTCTCTCTCTGGAGTCTGCCTTCTGGCTCCTACTAGGGGTTAACCGCCCGGTTGTGGGGGCTGGGGTAACTCCCACCATGACTGGTGTTCCAGGGTCTCACGGGGACTTTCACTCCCCTCCTGGAGCAGCAGGTCATTGTGCTCTAATTATTTATAGGTCTTGCCTTTGACCCACACTCGGCTTCCCAGCAGTGGAGGACTTACTGGGGTCAGGACTCACCCCTCACTCTTGGGCTGAGCCCCCTTTACTCAGCCTCTGGCCCAAACTACAGCCTCAGGCAGCTGGAGACATACCTTGGCCTACTCCCCTCACTTGGGGTTCCTCACCGCCCCCTCACTCAGGGCCACAGGGCTTCCCTCCCCAGTAGGCTCAGGTGGACGCAGCCATGCCTGGCCCCCACTCTCCCTCCTCGGGGTCTTGCACCCCAAAGGGCTCAGGTGGCCATAGCCGTGCCTGGCCCGAACTACCTCCAGTGTTACGTGACCTACCCAAAGGTGAGGGCTAGGGTTAAGGTGCCACGACTGACCCGCCTTTCACCAGGGTGATCACTGGCCTGGCATTTCCTGGGGGCTCCTGCACCACTGAGAGCCCCACCAGGCCACCCACTCCCAGCAGGGTGCAGTTTTAGGTAATGCCCAGGACCAGGAGCCTCCTGACCATCCCCTACAGCTCCTCCCGTACCTCCAGGATGATACAAGAAGCCTCACAGCCAGGCAATGTTGCTGCCTGGCCTGCCCGCAGCCAAATGCCCTGC
>NW_005843749.1:0-1842 GCF_000455745.1 Alligator sinensis | reverse complement strand
AGGGCCTGCCGCAATCAAGCACCTGCTGGCTGCTTGGCTTACGTCTTAAAGTGGCAGGCACCCACAGTGCCCCGCCACGCACCTTCCCCCTTTAAATAGTAGATGGGGGATGTTTCCCCTACTGCTCCTCCAAGCAGGCTCCCCTCAGAGCCTGTGAGAGTCCTAAAGTGGCGAGCACCCCAAAGGCGCACCGCCACAAGGACCTCTTTGGCCAGTGCAGACACACGATGAAGGGACAGTCACAGCTCCCTTCTCCCTGAGAGCTGCCTTTTTTAGACACTAAAGCAAGATACGGTGGCACGTCCCTGTGACCCTCCATCCCCTCTTGGCTGACTGGGTCTTGTGGCAGAGCACTGTTTGTGCCTGCCATTTTAAGGCCCTGGAGCTGGCAGCTGCCAGGTGCCTGATGGGGGCAGTGGCCATTTTGGATCTGGGGCTGCCCATATGAACAGGGCAGTCTGCTGCTGGAGGGGAGGCAACAACACCGCCTGGTTGCCAGGCTGCTAGTATATTCTGGAGGCAAGGGAGGAGCTGTAGGGGATGGTAAGGAGGCTCCTGGCCCTGGGTACAACCAAAAACTGCACCCTGCCAGGAGTGGGTGGCCTGGTGGGGCTCCCAGTGGCGTGGGAGCCCCCAGGAAATGCCAGGCCAGTGACCACCCTGGTGAAAGGTGGGTCGGGGCACCTTAACCCCTAGCCTCCACAACCAGATGGGTTACCCTTTGTTTGGAGGGTCTGGAGGGTGGACCCCCAAAGACAGAGAAAAGGGCCATAGTCTCAGGGCTGTCTGGACTTCCCTTGACTGGTCAATGCTGGAGCCAGGACCAGAAGGGTTGAAGGGCCAGGGGCCCACCACGAGGAATGCCCAAGAGCTGTGTGCCTGGGGTAACAACTGGCCTGGAGGTGGGCCAGGGCTAGATGAGCTGAAGGTCCTGGTGGGGGGACCACACCCAAAGGGGTAGAGGTTCAGGGAGCTATGCTGCCCAGGATGAAGGCAGATAAGACCGCCTGAGGGGAGGAATCCAGGCGGGGTTCGACCAGGAGGATTCTGGGGCCCAGTGTGGGGGCTGGTGACGATGAGAACATCTAGATGCCATCAGCGAGGCTTGGGCTGCGGTGTAGGGGAGGAATGGAGCCGCAGATAGTGCCCCCTGGCATTGGGGCAGGAAATGGGCAGCCTCCTGCTTATTAACATCTATTTAATAATTAACAACAAGGTGTGGCGGGTGATAAGGCAGGTGGTTAGCCCAGAAACAGGTGGGCGGGCCACCTGGAGTGGAGTGCAGTATGGGTCTGCGGTACGGGTGTGCATCTACACATACACGCCCATACTGCGCATTTAGTATGGAGACATGTCAATTAAGGGCATAAATTAGCTACCTGCATGACGCAGGCAGCAAATATATGCCCAATTAGTACCAAATCAGTCCACACACAGCATCTACTGTGTAGACACTGGCCTAAAAACCACTTACTGCTCAGTAACTTACTTACTGCGCAGTAAGTTACTGCACAGTAAATGCATGTGTAGACGCACCCACACTGACAGAGCCGAGCCTACGCAAGGGCTGTCTTACAGATCCACCGGTTCCGCTCGGCGCAGTGGGCATCGTTCCATGTTTCATCAGGTGATTTGTATAGGTGAACACAATCTTCTGTCCCTCCAACTCCCTGATCCCAGTTGTCCGGCTGGCTTTCTGACCAAAACCTAGAGAAAAAGACATTTCCTACTGACTGGCCAGTGCAGGCGCCCCTGACAAGGCGTGTGTTAGAAATAGGCAAAGGCCGCTGCAGACTCCCAGGGCCAGCTTCTGTTTCCCATTTTAGGTGTGCTTCTGTGCCA
>NW_005843748.1:39206-54003 GCF_000455745.1 Alligator sinensis | reverse complement strand
CAGTCAAAACATTTCAAAAGTTTTGAAATGTCTCAAGTTTCTAAGCCGGCAGGGAGGCGGTGGAAGACAGGAGAGATCCAGGGCTGTGATCAGGCTGGGGAAGGGAGCTGGCAGTATCTGAGTGCAATATTGCAGGTGTTGGAGGTGTGCATCCAATCCAGAGACAACTGAAGGCTGGCATGGGGGACAGCGCAGGTTAGCGGTTGGGCAATGTTGTGGGTTATGTGCTTTTGTCTCTTTGCTGTTGGAGTGCTGTGCAGCAGGTTTCCTGGCCAGCGTGTGACCCTGACCTCTGAGAGTGATGCTGTGAATAGGTTGGGAAGTCTGGAGATGTCACTTGGCCCAGGAATACTGAACATAAGAACGGCCATTTACTGCATCAGACCAGAGTTTCGTTCTGCCCAGTAGCCTTTCATGCAGGGTGTGTACAGGAGTTCAGGCAGCGTCTCAGGGAGGCACTATAACTATGCGCTTTACACAAAGCGCCATGAGTTAGAGCACCATTGAACCCAATAGGTGTTCCCCTGATGGGTGAAGGCGGCTTGGAGCCTGTCTATGCAGGCTCAGGCCAGCATGGGGGGTAATCCCGAAGTCTCCGAGGAGGCGGCTGAACCACTCAACTCCCCAGCCCCGGTCAACAGCAACTGCCAGCAGTGGCGAGGGAGGATGGGGTAGATAGAGCCCCCATACCGCGTGAACCCTGCCCCCCACACAACTTCCCCTGCAGGGGAGGCAGCCACAAGGATATTATTTTTAAGAGCCTTGGGTGGGGGGAGGAATGGAGAGTGCCCCCCAGTTGCATGGGCCCAGCCCAGCTACCCTGCTGCGGTCTTGTGGGGAGCTGGGTCAGGCCTATGAGGGGAGGGGGGCTTTGTTTTCCCCTCCCCTGGTCCCATTGAGACAAACAAGCTGCATAGGACTGTCTGTGTTGGACCTTTTCTTCATCGGTGACAGTTTCCCTGCCTTCTGGCCTGGAGATTTTTATATGAATGATCAAGTTGCCTTTGTGTTGCTTGGAAGTTGGACTCCCTGTTCCCATAAAAAGCTGTGTGACGTGGGCCCTGCGTTCTTCCGACTCCTCTTCTGCCCTGTGTGTGTGTTGTTATTCCCCGTTGCTCATCAGTTGGAGAAGATCACAGTGTTTCCAGCTAGTGACAGGAAGCCAAAACCACCTACAGATGAAATCTGAAGGTCACAGGGCAAAGCTCAGGCTGACTTCTGACTGTTTCCCTAATATTGGTGGTGAGCCTAAAACACTGAGATGAGTGGGCGAGAGTATGCCGTACATCCCACCCTTGTAGGAAAGGATTGGGCAGAGATGTTAGCCTTCACTATTAGAGCTTTTAATATAAAGAGCTTTATGTTTAAAGTGCAGTGACACTCCTGTTCTCTTAAACTCCTGTTAAAACACTCCTGCTTTTTTTTGCTTTTTTTTGTCTTTTTCAAAGGCCCCAAATGGCAGCAGATGTCAGCAGAGCAGCTTGTACAGACAGTGCTGACATTTTTTCCCCCTGGCCGCTGTTCAAGGAGGGAGGGGAACCCGGTTGTTCAGTAGTGAATGCATCCGCCCGCCCCCACCGGCAAGTCTGGTCTGAACAAAGCCATGTTGGAGCAAGCCCGTTCGCCTGGCACTGGCAGCAGGTGATAGGCTTCCCCGGTCTCAGTCTCTGTGGGAGTGTGTTCAGCCAGGGACAGGAGAAACACCTGGGATGGACACTTCGCTCCACAGACCTGTTCCTCAGTAGCACGCACAGCTGTTCCTATTCACCTGATGAAACTTAGCACTTTGGCAATAGGAGATTTCTGCTGGAGCTGGGACCTCAAAGATTTCACGCTACAGTTCAGAGCCATTCGTGTGGCAATGGGCTTATCTCATCCAAAGGCTGTCTCGTTGGTGGCTCACCTTCCCCAGAAACATCTTAAAGCACAGAGTCACGTGCACTTTTGCTACCTATTGGTAGGAGTTAGACTGAGATCCTGGCCCTGCACAAGGTCTTGGGCTCAGTCCAAGGCAATGCGGCCCTTGGCAATGCAATGGGGCAGGATGGGGCCGCCAGGCTCTGCATAGTGACCCCCCGGCTTGGGGCCAGGCAGGGTGTGAGAGGGGTCCATGTGTGTGCCAGGCTGGGAGGGGCACCTGGGATGCAGGAGTGTCCATGTAGGGAAGGGGTAAGAGGGACTCTGGGGTCACGGACACCCTCACACGAGTCCCATGCAAGCCCTTTATGAAACCCAGGATTGAGACCTGTTCCTGCCCATGCCACTGCCAGCCTATCCAGGTGGGCTGAGCGGCTGTGCCACTAGCCCATTGGCTTGCATCTTCCCCCACTCCTGTGTCCGTACATCAAGCCTGGCTGTTGGAAATCACTTCCTGCTCTATTTGCTTCTAGGGATACCTTCCTTCAGACGGTCCTCCTCTGCCCACTCCGGAAAAGGCACCTGGCCGTGGCAGTGTGCAGGATCCCACATGACCAGGCTGGAGTAGCAAGTAGCTCTGATAGCAACCAGCGCTCTGGGTGCAGGCAGGAATTGACCTCACCTCTGCGCCCACGTGTCAGGCTCCAACGCTTGGACCATCCTTTCCACTCAGGCTGGGTGGAGCAAAAGTGCATCCTTCAGCATCTGGCTACTGGGTGCCTTCTGACACACCTGTGCCTCCCAGTGCAAGCAGCCTTCTGCAAGGTGAAGCGGGCATGCTGGTGGGCACTAGTGAGCAGACTGGGTCGGGGTGAGGAGGGAAGAGGATGCTGCTGTGCCCCAACCATGTCCTTCACCAGCCTCTTCATGTGGTTAGACAGACTGCAGCAAACTACTCTAGAGCAGCCTCGGCTGTTGTAGCCTATGGGAAAAGTCCCTGCTTGCCCCCTCAAAATGCAAATGCCCCACAAGGCACATGTCTTATTGGGCCAGCTGTGCAGCTGGCAGAGCTGTTGGACAAGCTTTCAGGCATGGGGTGCCCTTTCAACACCTTAGCCCTACTACACCCAAGGAGACCACCTCGCAAGCAGTGCATCTCACATGCTGCCTTTTAGTGTAGGAGCAGCTACTTCATGCTTCATGGCTAAATGATGTTACCTGCAGAAGTTTATGCCTTTCTGAACCACTTAGTCCTTAAGGTACTGCCCTGCCTTCTGCCTGACTTCAGACTAAGGGTACGTATACATGTGACGGTGGTTTATTTCTCCACGTATCATCCTATGTCCCATAAATTGACAGAGTGGGCTTTAATTATTACTCAGAACTCAAAACTGCTCAAAAAATATTATAAATTGCTCCATGTGCTATTCAAAGTTAAATACTGAAGGGGACGCTGCATAACAATCCACTCCACTGACCTCTTACTACTAGGTAATAGCAGAGGGCTCCTACAGCTCACAGACCGCTGATATGTGCAGATCAGTGACACTTGTGGCCGATCAAGCTACATTGTGTGCAGTGAGTTCCAGGTGTTAGCAGCAGTGAGCCATTATCACCTATCATTTTGTACAATGGGTGCATCAGGGGAATAATTTGGGTTAGACTATGGATTTCGGTGGTGTTGTGTTTGGAAAGGTCACTTGGGCAGATGGTGTGAGTGTCGGTGCTAAGGAACAGCTCACACCTGTATAGGCATGCACAACTTACAAGTCAAGATGTTGTTGCATGAAAAGGTCCCATACTCTCATCTGTGGTCAGAAAGCATCTGGCATAGCAACCCCTCTCTCAGTGGCTGTGATAATGCGACCTATGAAGACATGAGGTGTGAGAACCTGACTCTTGCACTAACCACTCCACCCTGAATTCAGGGTTTGGGTGTGTAAGTGTTCTGCTGAGTGCCCACGATTGTATACCACTGAGGGCAACACATAGAAAAAGGTGGTACTGGGAAACATAGCAAAACTGGGAGTGGGATTTTGCTCTTGGGGTGCCTAGCTGTGGCTGTGATAATGGGACCCATTAAGACAAGGGGAGGGAGGGGACCTGATACCTGCAGTAGCTATCCAACCCTGAATTTGGGGCTCAGGTGTTTAAGTGTTTTGTTGAGTGCCACCATTGTTTTACTGCTGGGGGCATCTCATGTAAAACGGGGAGGTTTGTAGACTTGGAGAATATGGTAATGCTATTTTACTGAATGCTCCTGTGCTCCTGGATGTCTAGCATAGTTCAACCACCCCAGTCTTCAACCCCCCAGCACACCCTTGCTGTCAGTACAGTTAAAATTGGAGATAACTAATGCAAAACACCTTGTTTGAAAGACTTATTTAATGAACTAAGCAAAAGAGATCAGCAGGAGATTGATCCATGTTGGGCCGACAGCTACACCTGGTGTGCTAAAACATGTGTTACATGCAAATACCTGCAAATGACACTGAAAATTACCTGCACGTACCTGAACATTGTAGCAACACCTGGTGGCCAAAGGGACTCAGTACATGCAGTTCAGTGAATTACCATGTATACATGACAGATTTTGGGCTGCAATGGTGCAATTCATTATGTGTCAAACTCTACTACATCAGCATGCGGTTTAGTTTGTCACAATCTGGAATAATTTGAGACACCCAAACCTTGCTGTAGGAGATCAGTGGGAGGGGGGCTACGATCCCCACTCCCTCCCTTCCCCTCAGCACCTGGGAGGCGAGCTGCCTCACTACTGATGAGATGAGCAGTAGGCCTGTGCGAGTAGGCAGGTATTTGATCTGGCTTCGGATCCAGCTGCTTTGGATGGACACGATCCAATCCAGAGCTCCGGATCAGTTTGCCGCTTCATTTCGGCTGAAGCTGCTCCGAAGCTTTGGTACTGCCTCGGAGATCCGGCTGTAGCCTATAGTTTGGGATCAATGAAATATCTATAACTTTGTTCTTTTACCTCTGACTTGGGTGAAGCTTGCTGGGGTGATAGCCTCTGCTGAGAGCATGAAGCCTGCTAAGCTTCAAAAAGTTCAGTGCAGGGGTTTGGGGGGGACTGCACCTCAAATTCTTGAAAACAAAACTCCTGCCACGTCTACGTGTTACAACACAGGAGGGTGAAAACTGCAGTGCTGGTGGCTTCTGGTGAGGCCACAAAGCCTGCCAGGTTTCAAGAAGATAGGTGCAGGGGTTTGGGGGGAACTGCACCCCAAGCTGCTGACAGGCAAAACTCGTGATGTGGGTGGGTGACACTGTGTGTGTTCAGGTGCGCCCTTCCTGGCACTGGGGTATCTGCACAACACGGCAGTGTGCCCCAGTGAAGCCTCCACCTCCCCTACAGCCTCACGCCCGGTCCTCCGCTTTACGTGACAACAGGTACAACAACTCAGCTGGCTCAACACCAGTAGCATCAGCAGCAGCGTCAAAGGTCCCCAAACAGACCTGTCATTTTATAAAGATATTGACAGCAAGAAGTAAAGATGTTGTGTTGTGCTGTGTTGTGTTGGACGTAGGATGTTACTCATGGTGTGTGATGTCTTATCTTGTTTTTTTATGTCTATTTGTGTACTATGAGAAAAAAAAAAAGGAGTACTAAATAAAGGTATCTTTGGAAGTTTCAGGGTTGAAAACCCCTTTGTCAGGCTGAAGAAGTACCTCCAGTTGGTCCTGGATGGAAGAAATGGTAAAGACGCCAGAGGCCGGCCTGGCCCGCAATGCAGGCAAGAAAGCCAGTCAGTGAAAATGGAAATAGAGACGTCAGGGGGTGAGGGACAGGCTGGGGTGGGGGGTGGTGGGGAAAGAGGGATGTAGCAGCGCAGGTAAAAGTGCAGAGGTGCCTGGGGTGTCAGATGTCCGGCCGGTCACAGCGTGCCAGAACTCCACTGTGTATCCTGAGTCCAGGAGTTTCTGTACCGACTACCTAGGAGGCTGATGAAGTGCATTTCATAGGCCCAGCTCTGAAAAGTGGTTTGCTTGCACCTCTAGCTCTCCCCCTACCCCCTCTCCCTCCCCTGCCAGAAGACCTGGCACCTGCCTTTCCAGCACGCTTCATATTGATCTTTCCTGTGCTGCAAAAGGTCTGCGCGTGTGTGAGAATCCTTTTGTATTGTGCATTTTATTCCCTCTGTTGCGTGCGTGCATTGGCCTCTTCTTTGATTGTTTGCTTCAGTGCTAAGAGTAATGTAAAAATTGTGTACTGTCTGTCTGTCTGTCTGTCTTCTCCTATGAATATCTGATTTCTCTTTATATTGTGTCTGTTTCTGTCTGTGTGTGTGTGCATGTGTGCACGCAATCTGTATGCCTCCTTAAATATCTGATTTTTCTTTATATTGTGTCTCTCTCTGCCTGTGTGTCTGTGTGTGTGCATGTGTGCACACAATCTGTATGCCTCCCTGCACAGTGATGGATCACACTGGCAGGGAAAACACAGCTTTCTTTTTCAAAGTTTCCAAAAAAAGAAAAAGAGCAAATATACATTCAAAGAAATGAACTGAAGAGTAATACTAATAGTAATTGAATAGAATAGCTAAGCTAAGCTAAGCTAAATCCTACCCAATCCTTTGTAACAAGAAAAAGGAGCAGGCAAGTTGAACTACAGAGTCCAGCCAGCAAGCGGCAATGCCTCAGTCTGAGCGCTCCTCTTTCACTCAGTTCCTGCCAGGGAACAAGCTGGAGAAGGCACAGCACGCCTCCAAACAGAGGCTTTGATGCTGTTTCTAGTCCCACCCCACAGACGCTGTCATTGGAAAGGCAGCCAGGGAGAAATCCTTCTCAATGGCCACATACACATGTCAGTCTCTGCTAACTCAGTTAAGCTGTCCGAAGCATCCGAAGCGTATCCAAAGCCCTTCGGACGCTCCGAACCGCTTCGGACAGCTTAACTGAGCCTGCGCTTCGATCCAGATCTGCAGCGCGATCCGAAGATTTGCACAGCCCTAGTGTGTAATGTGTTTCTTCAGACGCCAGATGTATTGCATGGCAGATGCTGTGGTGCATCCAACCCAACGTGCTTATTGTACCTATGTTCATCTATGTACTTGTACGGACACGCACACCCCCTGTCACTCACATCCCCGGCCATATTCTGGCCAGGGTGACAACAGCGCTGTTGGCTGTGTCTGCTGCACCACTTGCAGTCAGACCCATGGTAGCAGGCTTGCATTCGGCTTGCAGGAGCCTTGCACCAGCTGGCTTCCACCAGCAGGCTTGCACCAGCCTTGCAGCAGCTTTGCACCCCTTGCAGTCAGACCCATGGCAGCACAAAGAATCACAGAGTCACAGAAGTTGAGGGCTGGCAGGAACCTCGTGAGATCATGGGGTCCAGCCCCCCTGCTCTGGGCAGGAAAGACTGCGGGGGTCAATTAACCCCGCAAGGTGTGCGTCCAGTCTCCTATTGAAGATCTCCAGGGTAGGTGCCTGCACCACTCCCGCTGGGAGTCTATTCCAGAGTCTGGTCACATGAACTGTGAAGAAGTTTTTCCTCATATCCAGTCTGAAACTTTGTAGGAGTTTACGATACAGTTGCTCCTGGTTTTCCTCTGGGGTGCTTTGGTGAATAGATTTAAAGGATTTCATAGACATTAGGGTGGGAAGGGACCTCGCAAGATCATTAGGTCCCACCCCTGTCCAAGGGGCAGGAAGTCAGCTGGGATCAAACGATCCCAGCAAGATAGGCATCCAAGCGTTTCTTAAAAGTGTTCAGAGTAGGTGCTTGCACCACCTCTGGGGAGTCTATTCCAGACTGGACCCCTGCCTGACCCTTTCACCCCCTGTTCCCCATGATCATGCCTGCCCCATACGTGGCATTTTTACGGGCAGAAACCTCGAGCCTGGCCTCTGTTGTATGACCCAGTCAAAGTACTGAGGGAAAGTGGTGGCTAACACGGTGCAAAGTAGCTCCCTGATGAGTGGTAAGTAGTTCCCCAGTGGAACTCGAGATCTGCATGATAGTTTAAAGGGCAAATCAAACGCTCAAAGCTGAGAAACGGTTATTAAGTTTGTGCCACTGTGGGCACAAGGCTGGCAGGAGCCAGCCAGCACAGACCTTGCATGCATGCTGGATGCTGCCATCCATGGTATGGTGGTACACTGTCATGAACGGCAGACAATGTGTGAGCGAGCCCACTTTACAGTGTTCAGCTGACATACTTGATGAATGCATGGAAATTCATTGAGGAATCCTGTAGATCCATGGGAAGTAAGGGCTGGAAGGGACCTGGAAATATCATCCAGGTAAAAACACCCTACTCAGGGCTCTTTGAACACTGATAAGATCAAACGATCACAGGAAGGTGTCTGTTCAGTCTCCAAAGACTTCCAAGGTTGGGGACTGACCACACAACCCCCTTGGGTTTGGGGCATTGCAGTTATCTAATATCAGATGTGGAGATGTGGGGGTGACAGGAGGGAGCGGGGCGTGGATTGTCATGACTGAAGGTGAAGGGCAATGCAGAGCATGGAGGATCTGCAGGTGACTTGTCTGCACCCAAGTGGCAACAACTTGGACAGGCAGGCAGCCAGGAAGGCAGGCAGGCAAGCCCTTCTGGGATGCTTTTCCAGAGCGCTTCTTATCCACTCCTCTGACTCTCAGAGCACACAATAATCCCCCACATTTCTTCCTGCCTTGGTTTTCAGTTCTGCTAGGTACGTCGCCACCACCACCGCCACCGCCGCTGCTGCCGAAAAAATGCAGACTACATGGGAAGCCTGAAAATGATGCCTGGACAGATAGGACTGTCAGTGCCATCAGTACCTGTGTGGTCTGGTTGTGGGAAATAGCAAGACAGGCGCATCAAATCTATGGCCGAGTGTCGGCCAGCAATGTGGCAGAAGGCATTCGTGAGAAAGGGCGAGAGAAGCTGTACAGCTCAGAAACCTATAAAAGCCGTGATGTTTATGTGCAGCGCAGTGATAGTAGCTGCGTATTGCTAATTAGTGCTCATCACCTGTTTGTAGATGTAACCATTGCTTGTTGATGTAACCATAAACAATGCCTATGGTTCCTGCTTGTAAAATGAAACAAGTTGCATATTGCCTGCTTCTTGCTAATATTTACCAATGGTTGGTTGGTGATTTCTTTAAGTTATGCTTAATGCTGTAAATCAGTATAAGCTAATTATGTAAATAAACTTCTCTGCCTTCTTTTCTTTCATGTGGGTCGCCGTCAGGAAATCATCAGGCCCAGGCTTTGTGCCAAAGTTGTTCGCAACATTAGGGAGGGTTGCCTAACTTGCCAAACGGGAAAAACCACTAAATACCCACAAGGAAACAGCATAGCACGTGGGGGAAAGGGTACAGTGGGTTGGGAGTAGGGGCCACTGCCAGGGCTAGGGGTGCCCTTGTCGCAAGTTAAGAGCAGCTGGATGGCTCAGGGTCTCGTGTCCTAGAATGAGGGACAATGGATTGGGGACCAGGGCACAGTTGTGTATGGGGGTGGTCTTTGTGGGTCTGATTGCGGGGTGAGACTGTGCAATTGTGACTGGCGTGGGCTCTAGCACCAGGGAGTGTGGCAGCTATGGGCTACCTGCACTCGGGCACCAGTTTGTCTAAGAGCATCTCACCTGATGCCATGGGTCTGCCTGTGGGGTGACATTCCCTGTGCAATCATGAATGGTGTGGCAGCCAGCAAGCACAAGAAAAGAAATCGGCATTCAGTCAGGGACAGGGGCAGCTTATGGGGTGACAGCTCTGTTGTCACCCTGGCCAGGGTATGGCCGTGAGAGTGAGGGGTGGCGGGGCGCGGGTGTAGGACTGACTGTGGGGTGAGACTGCAATCGTAACAGGTGTGGGTGGCAGCGCAAGGGAGCATGGCAGCTACAGGCTACCTGCACTCAGCGTGCTAAGAGAAGGCAGCTGCTATTTGCTCTGTCTGACTGAAAGGCAAATGAAAGCAGTTCATGGCACCAGCTTTAGGCACTCAAGAGGTTTTTCATTCCTGGATTGAACCAGGGGCAGATTAAGTGGTAACTGTCCCATTCTCATTAAGGGCTGGCCATTGAGAGGCAGAGGCAGATTATGGGGTGACAGTCTCATTGTCACCCTGGCCAGGGCATCGCTGCGAGTGGGGGCGGGAGGGAGCGCAGGTGACTGTACTTGAGAATGAACATCGATTCATGTTGGCTGGGTGGACTGCAACATCTAGCATGCAACACCTGGAGTACAAAAAAACACATTACACCCGGTTATTGAAACAGGGCAGCTAACCTCATCCCCTCCGCAACATCTGGTGGACAAAAGGGGGAACTACACAAAAGTTGCAATGCCATCTGGTCGACAATGAGGCCCATTACATGTCTTTGAGTGCACTCCTGCTTGCCTGTGACAAATCCATGGATGCGATGTTTTAATTTGTGGCGACCCAAACTAAGCTACATCGAGATGAGTTTTACTTTAGTGCACCAGGAAGACTTTTAAAGCATCAGGAAAACCCGCACGTGCAAACGGTAACACGGTTGGAGTGCAAGAAAGGACAAAAATCGTGACATGTACAAGTGCTCTACTTCTATCATTAAACTAAATAAATCCTGGATTTGGCATTTCCTGAGGTAGTTAGTCCAACAGTTTTCTTCAGTAATAGGGATTGTGAAGGCTTCTCAGATGTCAGAAAAGCTGCCTGAGGGCCCCACCCCGCGGGGACAGACATCAACCAATGGGATAGTGGCATGGCCACTCAGGCCACTCAGATGAGGGATGGTCGCAGGGTGGGAACAGGGCACGATGCCGGGTCTCATGAAGGGCCCGTGCAGGACTCATGGGAGGGTGGTAGTGAACCTAGAGCATGCCCCACCCCAGTCAGACCAGGTCAGAGTCCGAGGTGGTGTCTGCCCCGCCGTGGCGGCAGCACCGAGGCAGTGGGCAGGAGCGTTTCACTGCCGGAGCTGGGACAGGCCCTGCTCACAGTGTTGCACCAGCAGTCGCTGGGGTTTGGCAGTGCATCTCTGCGGGCTGCTGGACGTAACCCTTCATACTCTTGCGGTGACTCTGTGGTTTGCTTGCACGTAACGCTTTCAACGCCGCTGCTCTAAGGATGGACACGGGAAGACCAGCACCTCTTCAAAAGGGGAACTCTCAGAAGAGCAGCGGCTGCCGCTTCTAATTGCTATGTGTGAACTGAGCTGAGATCAATTCAAGCGCAGCAAAATCATCCAGGGTTGGAGTTACCTTGAAGCAAAACCATTTGAAATGTTGTTTGGAAAGGGATCCAACAGTGCACTCATACTTCATCCCATGCAGATGAAAGCCTGCATAAATCATTTAAAACTTCCTGGTAATGTGGGAAGTCATTTTGATCTTCCACCCAGGAAACAATGCCTATAGCTAAGGCACTGCTTAAAATGAAATAAGCCTGCTTTGCAACCAGGAACACCACTCGACCGGAGCCACCTCCCAGTTAGCACCCAATTAAGACCAGTTACCTTGTCATTTGGAGTCCCAGCAGGAGCGGTTAATGAATCACCCAGGCAGCTGCTTGACTCTTTGGCTCTTCATCCACATTAATCCAGCCTCTGTTCGCAGGAAGCTGACCCTCTTATACCTACGGGGTATTGCTGAGTCTATAGCAGGAGGTCCTGCTTCCACAAAAAAAGTTTGAACAAGGAGACAATCAAAGGTTTCCCTCCGGGGCCTTGGCAAAACGTTCCCCGTGGCAGCAGAACCGTGGCTGTTGGCCAATTTTTCTTGGTTATTAATAAACCCAACATAAGCAGCCTAGCAGATGTATTACATCTCCAGTTACCTTTCCCTGACCTGACTTGCACTGGAATCTCCTCAAGGAATTAAACCGATTCGTTTGGACAAAACTTACTCAAGCCTGTGCCTGAGGTGGGCTACTGGGGCAGAGCGTAACGCAGACTGCACGTTTGGGGAGGGCGGTAAATACATCCGGGTTTATTCTTGTGAATAAGCACAGAGGCTGAGCAAACCCCAATGCTCAGTGTGCTCAAAATGACTCATTTAACTCATTTCACTCTACAGTGACGTCAAGATCCTGATCTCCTTCGCTAAGAAGGAAGGAGTTTGCCAGGAGGAGTACTGAATATCAAAGCATATAAGATGTTCAGGAAAACAGCTATCACACTTACACTGTTAATATTTTTTGTGGTCAACACAAATTGAACATGTTACCTTTTAACATCTTTTCAGCTACTGCATTTAAGTCCTCTCATCCACAGATCTGTAACAGGTATTTTCAGGTACTTCCCTACAATGCAACATGGACATCCTCCCATGTTTTGTTAATACACTGAATTTTTCTCTGCTTTTGTGTCTTCGTGGAAAAGCAATTTCTGCTCAGTGCAGCTGACACCTTGTTGCAAGCCATCCTCAGCCTCATGCAATGTTCTTCAAGAAAGGACAGCATGTCCTTAATCCCTTAAAAAGCTGGAAGATGTAGTGGTATGCATAGAAGGATAGCCTTTGGTTTCTGTTGACACATGAGGCTGGCACTGAGGGCACCACCAGGTAAGTCTCTGAAGGCAATGTAGGGGACCAGGAGTTCCCTTCATCACCATGTGCCCAAGAGGACATTGCTCCTTCTGGTAGATCAGAGGGTGTAATCCTTTCCCGTGCAGTTTCTTATGCAGCCAGTGGGTGCTGAACTGAATGGCATGATGAAGCAAGGCGTTGAGATCTGAGGGAGCCAAGAGGGACCCTTGTGATAATGGGTGGATCTTCGCCAAGTACAAGATCTCATTCGTCATGATGCTCCCTGGAGCAGAGGGGAAAGCACAAGTTCAGAAATGGAGATGCAACAGCAAGAACCGTTCACATCAGTGAGTCACAGGCCGGCAAACTAAGCCAGGGGTGCTCAAGAAGTGATAACCCCCTCTCTCCACAGCAATGCCAATGGCCCGGAGCTTCAGTGAGGCAGCCACACAGCACGCCTGGTCTGGATCCACACACACGTGGGCATGGGAGCTGTGACAGCACCACTACACCAACTCCAGCAAGTCATAGGGGTGGGCCAGTTGGACCACACACCACCAGTGGTAGTGGGGCTCTGGGAGGGAGCTCTCCCCATGGCAGGAAGCCAAGAGGAGAGAGGACCATGGCAGGCAGGGAGGGGCTATGGCTGCAGAGCAGAGAGACTCTCCTGCTCCTCTGTCTGACTTTGAGAGATCAGTGGGGTCCACCCCAAGATATCCTGATATAGTTGAGAGGACCTTACAGAAGTGTTGTGTTTCCTGCTAACAGCAGCCCCCCCTGGAAAATGTAACTCAACTGAGTTTCATGTAAGCACAGTTAGAGCAAGGGATTACTGATTTCCAACATGGTCTGACACCAAGTCTCTCAGAGGCTGTTGGGGAAGTCATGTAACCTCACCGTGCCTCAGTTTCTCATTCTGCACAATGATGAGTATCCCTGTCTGTCTCACCTAGATATAAAGCTTCACACCCCCATTTCCAGATGAAGTGAGCATTTGTAGCATCTGCTGAGATCGATGTTTTTGAAACCAGGCTGTGACTGGAGCCTGCCCCAGGTGTGGCTGTGATGATACTTGGTGGCCTGTCAACCCCTTTCCATCCCCGTCCTTCTGCTCGCCTGCCAGGCCTTGATGTAACTATCCTTGTGAAAAAGGAGGCAGCCCTAGGGATCCCTGAGCTAACTCTCATTCAGTCACGAGCACCGGTCTACCTGGTCATTAGGGGCAGACAACAGACGGCCCGCGGGCTGGATTTGAACTGCCAGGACATTCTGTTTGGCCCATGGGGTCCCTCCAAAAGATAATTATTACTGGCCCAAAACTGCCCATCTGAAAGTCAGTGGGAGGTATGGGCATGGGCTGTCAGAGGCGCTGGCTGCAGGAGGTGCTGGCTGCAGTCCAAACTCGGGAACCAGTCTCTTAGCAACCGACCCCAACCACAGCCTAGCCTCACCCTCACCCCCAAGATAGCGGGCCTTGGAGACAGGAAACTTCTGCCCAGCAAAGGCTTCTGCCTGGCGACCCTGTGGCTGTTCCCCAGCCCTCCCTCCATGCAAGAGTGGAAATTCAGGTAAGAAGGGTCCCAGGAACTCCTCTTGTGAGAAAGCTGGGGGAAAGCAGGGGGAACCGTGGGCAACTGCCCTGCTCTGTGCCACAAGTGCGGCTCCTGGGACTCAGGCATGCTGGGCCCTAGTGAGTACCGCCATGTACAGCTTCTGGGACTCTGGCCAGGAGCCAAAGGGTGCTGCATGCCATTGGCCTAGGCCAGCTCTGTGCCTCCACGTGCAGCTCCCAGCACTGCAACTGGGATCGCTGGGAGCTGCACTCCACTGGGCTGCACCACGCGGGCTCTGTGCCACCATGTGCAGCTTCCTGCTGGAGTACCAGGAGCCCCATGCAGAGGCACAGAGCTGCCCCATCCCGATGCTGCAAGACTCCCAATGCATCTCAGCACCGCAGCTGGGGGTTGCGCACCATCTGTCTGGGCTGGACTGGCTCCTGCCATGCAGGTCCCGGCACTGCTGCTGGGAGCCGCAGGAGTTGCGTGCCATAAGACTGGCATCCATTGGGCTGGCACAGCTCCATGCTGCCATGTGCAGCTCCTGACCCTCCATTGGGCAGCTGCAGGAGCTGCAAGACATCAGGCCAGGCTGGCTCCCAGGACTTGGGTGGGAGATGGAGCGGTGGGCTTGGGCCCATTTGGCCTGCACTCTGCTGCCTTTAGGGGCTCCCAGGACTTGGGTGGGAGCTGGAGAGGTGGGCTTGGGCTCATTTGGCCTGCACTCCGCTGTCTTTTGGGGCTCTCAGGACTTGGATGGGAGCAGCAGAGAGCTGTGAGTGATGGGGTTGAGCCAGCCTGGCCCTGCTCTTTGCCATGTGTGGGTGTCTGCCCTGCCGTGTGCAGCTGTCTTGATGACCCAGCCCTGCCCCTGGGACTTGGGCCAGGAGCTGTGGGCTAGGCTGGGCCCTGGTAGCTACCTGGGCGGC
>NW_005843748.1:33429-38877 GCF_000455745.1 Alligator sinensis | reverse complement strand
TTGGGAGAGAAGCAAATCCTTGGCTCCTGGGCAGGCAACCGAGTGTCTTTTGCAGCAACCATGCATAGCAGCCCTGGGCTCCAGGCCACAAAGGCAGCAGCATCCTGGGGTGGAGGGCTCTGTGTGGGGTTGCTGGGCAGCAAGGAGTAACTCCAGAGGAGGTTTCTCCATTTCATAGATTTCATAGACATTGGGGCTGGAAGGGACCTGGGAAGATCATCGAGACCAGCCCCTTTCCCCAAGGGCAGGAAGTCAGCAGGGGTCATAGGATCCCAGCAAGCTAAACATCCAGATGTCTTCTGAAGGCGTTCAGAGTAGGTCCTTAAAACACCTCCGGTGGCAGGCTATTGCAAACCTTGGGGGCTCGGACAGTAAAGAAGTTCTTCCTTATGTCCAGCCTGAAACGGTCACGGAGGAGTTTGTGACCCTTCAACCTTGTCATCCCTTGGGGTGCTCTTGTGAACAGACATTCCCCCAGATCCTGGTGAGCACCCCTGATAACCTGATAGGTGGCCACCAGATCACCCCTGAGCCTGCGCTTTTCCAGGCTGAAGAGTCCCAGGGCTCTCAGCCTCTCTTCATAAGGTTTGCTTCCCTGACCTCTGATCATATGCGTGGCTCTTCTCTGCACCTTCTCAAGCTTCTCCACATCCTTTTTTGAATTGTGGAGCCCAAACCTGGATGCAGTACTCCAGCTGCAGCCTCACCAAGGGTGAGTACAACGGGAGAATGACGTCCCGGGATTTGCTTGAGAAGCATCTGTGGATGCAAGCCAGCTTTTTGCTTGCTTTACTAACAGCAGTATCACACTGAAGGCAAATGTTCATCTTGTGGTCAGTCCTGACCCTCAAGTCCCTTTTGTCCGTAGTGCTAGCCAGCGTAGCACTGCCCAGCTTATAAGGATGTTGCAGGTGTTTCCTCCCAAGGTGGAGAACCTTGCATTGATCGGTGTTAAACACCATCAGGTTTTCGTCCGCTCATTTCCTGAGCCTGTCGAGGTCGGCCTGGATCACCAGCCTATCCTAAGGTGTGGATGCTTTACCATTTGCCCCTGGTCACTGCCAGCCCGGGGGTCAGATTGTACATGGCTATGAATGGACTTGACAGCTGCAGTTGGACAGGAAAGCAAGCATCAAAGGACCAGGAAGCTTTGCTTGTCCCCCATGCCCAGGCTCCAGACCAGGGATTCCCCTCTCCTCCATGAACATTGTCAGCCCTGCTGGGAACCCGAGTTCCCCAGTGTCTTCAGAGCATGAGACTGGCTCAGACGCCACTTCCCTCCTGCCAAGACTCCTGTGGCCTCAAGTAGCAGGGACTAGAGGCTGACAAAGAGAGAGAACAGGATCTGATGTTATGGTTAAACCACATAATTTGGAAATTATAAATGGATATTTTTAATGATATTTGCTATCTCTAATATTACCACTGCACAGGAGAAGGAAAATTCAGAAATGAGCAGGTCAAAGAATAGCAAAGTAGGCCATGAATGTCGAATGCTCAACAAAGAATGAACTCCTGAATATTTTTTTACCGATGTGGGTGGAAAAGCTGTCTGCTTAATTTTCAAAGAAAGTGTGGTAGTGTTCAAGAATACCATTTGATTGGCATTTGAGAACAAGAATGCATCTGTATCTGAGAAATTGTCTGCCAAAAAAAAAAGGAAAAAAAGCAAATAAAGCTGAGGAAACGGTTGCTGGAATACAGAAAGAGAAACGTTTTTTCAAAAACGTACCGGCGGCACAGGATGCGAGGATGAGAACGAGTGACATGATTGCACACCGAATGGCCTAGAAGAGCAAACCATTCTGCGATGGAAAGTTTGTAAAGGAATGTATGGATGATTCGGCTGCAATTTTGTGTCCAGACAAGAAAAAGCAGTTCGTTTGTCAAGGCAGACTATTACGACGTGTGTCGAGGATATCTCTGGAGAACCTGGACCAGCAGTTGAAAAGTAAGGTAAACGATTTTTCATATTTTGCATTGGCACTCGGTGAGAGTCGTGATGTCAAAGACAGCCCCGTTGTTGATTTTCAGTCAAGGAATCACTGAAAACGTTGAGCTCACAGAAGAATTGTCATCCATGCAGTCAGTGAAAGACACAACTGGAAAAGATTTACTGGAGGCAGTAAATCAATGCATGTCCAAATTAGCAGTGGAATGGGAAAATATCTAGGAGTGCGACAACGGGTGGAAGCCCAAACCTAACAGACAAACATGTTGGATTGCTTAAAAGAAATCTTATGAGGTTCAACTCGGGCAAATGCAAAGTCCTGCTCTCAGGACGGCAGAATCCCATGCACTGGTACAGGCTGGGCTGACTAGCCAAGCAGCAGCTCTGCAGAAAAGACCTGGGGGAGACAGGGGACAACAAGCTGAACAGGAGCCAGCCGTGTGCCCTTGTCACCAAGAAGGCTAATGGCATCCTGAGCTGCGTTAGAGAGACTGGCAGCGTCACACTAAGGAAGCAGACAAGTTCCAAGGCTTTTTGGTTTCATTTTTGGTCAGGACTTAAAGGAAGCTGCTCAGGGTGAGGTATACCTCCAGCAGGGCATTTCCACTCGACGCCCGGGTTGGGCCTGCTGACGCTGGAATAAGCCTGAGGGATTGACATTGGCTGCTTGCACACGCCACGGGGGTTTGCTCTGGTTTAACTCTCCCTAAATTCAAATGCTGGGTTTTTAAAAAAGGTCTGGAAAGGTTTGGCCTCTCCATGAAAAGTGGGACATATCACAATGTACCTGGCTTTGGGGGACAAAGTGAAGGATAATCTTGTAGAGCATGAGCTAATTTTTTTCAGTCACGAGCTAAAATTTCTGCCTTTCATGGCTGTGTTAGGGTGCAGCTCGGGCATGCTGCTCAAACGCTCGGCTCACATGCTGCACCCAGCGTGCTTGGGCATTTACGGGATCTCTGCCATCCTATTCATTTTCCTACTTAAACCCTCAGGGTGGGAAGGAAAAGTTCCCAGCATGGCCAGGAACAGAGGCTGCCAACTGAACTGTACAGACCTACCCCACCCACCAGGTACCCGCGCCTCAGCTCTATGCAACCCATTAGGACATGGCTGACCTTTCATTACGCAAAGACAGATCCCAGCTTGTCCCCACTGATGTCAACACCAAGCAAAATGCCCCGGGGAGCGTTAGCCCCCCCTTGCCCTGGGCCCCCCCCGCCCCCCCACCTCCCAGGCCACAGTCAGTAGACTAAACAGGAATGAAATTCCAGAAATTTCTTTTCCAGCCCACAATTAGGTCAGTTCAGCCCTGGAGACCATGAACATGCAGCACTGTGGGTAATGCCGTGCAACAGATCATGGACTTCATGGTCCTGGATGTCATAGATTTTATCATTACCAGGCCTGGTAGGGATGTCACAAGTCCATTGGGTCTAGCCCTCTGCCCAAGGGGCAGGAAGTCAGCTGGGGCCAGATCACCCCAGCAAGAGAAGCATCCAAATATTGCTGCGGTAATGGTGTTCATGCTGTAATAACGTTGCAGGTCTCAGTTTGCCCATAAAGCTGGTGCTGTACTGAGGTATCCTGCGCCCCTACATAGGCAGGCAGCAAAATCTCTAGGGGAGGGTTGGACTCCCCACATCTACCCGCTGCCTCCCTTGCCACAGTCAGGAGACAATACATGGATGAAAGTGAGACAAATTCCTTTTCCAGCCCCAAATTAGGTCAGTTTAGCCCTGGAGAACATGTATATTCATCACTACAGTTAATGCAGTGAAACAGGTCAGGGGCTTCATGGTCATATTGCTGTGTTAATTGTGTTCCTGTTGAAATAATGTTGCATTCCTCAGTTTACCGATAGTAAACTGCTTCCTTGCTAGAGCTGCTCTGCCAAAATCCCTTTGGCACCTCAAAAGTGGCAATCAGTCTGTTCCTGACTGGAGACACATCTTCTAGCCAGAAACCTCCAGGATTAAGTCCCATCAGGAACATATAGTTATTGCTAGACCCCAACTCCATGAGGCGCCCAACGACTCGGGAGATGACGATCCAATCGCCCATGGGTCCTGGTATTCATTATCCAGAGCAGACAGGGAGCAAACGCTACTTGCACACACTGCTCGCGACAGCTTTATTCAGAACGGAGACAGCTTCGGGCAAGGGTCCCTCACAGACACCCGGCCCGTGAACCAGGGGACTTGCAACGACAAATGGTTTTTTCCACATTTATACACTTTTCTTTACACTCATTAACATTCATTGCACCGCTGTCCCTCCTTTTGTCCCACCCATTTCTCCTCCCAATTCAAGCTCCGCCAATCTTTACTGTTTGCTTTATTAGCATGGAATTGCCTATGTGTTGTACTCATTTACATGTCTTTTTGCTAGGAGCGCATGTCTAAGACCTTGACTTCTCTTCTTCGGTCAATGGGCGGACTTTGACCCAAACCTGGAAGCTTCTGAAGGCTTCTTCGCTAATCACCGTTCCCCTTTTGCATATGTTCATCTCGGAGTCTGTTACTAATTACGTGTTGTTTTTCACTTTCCCGTCTGTTTTTCTGTTCTAGGTCGAACCATCTTCCACATTCCTAAAATGTCCTAAAGCCTCACCAATTCCCTTCTGTGCCCCCGTGATGAACTTACAGGCAGCCACAAGGTCGCCTCTCAACCTTCTCCTGCGGAGGTTGAAGAGGTCCAGGTTCTCTAGTCTCTCCTCGTAGGGCTTGGTCTGCAAGCCCTTAACCATACGTGTGACCCTTCTCTGGACCCTCTCCAGGTTATCCGCATCCCTCTTGAAGTGCGGCGCCCAAAACTGCACGCAGTACTCCAACTGCGGTCTGACCAGCGCCCGATAGAGGGGCAGTATCACCTCCTTGGATCTGTTCGTCATGCATCTGCTGATGCACGATAAAGTGCCATTAGCTTTTCTGATAACTTCGTCACACTGCCGACTCATGTTCATCTTGGAGTCCACTAGGACTCCAAGATCCCTTTCCGCTTCCGTGCCCCCCAGCAGGTCATTCCCTAGGCTGTAGGTGTGCTGGACATTTTTCCTCCCTAGGTGCAACACTTTGCATTTCTCCTTGTTGAACTGCATTCTGTTGTTTTCTTCCCACTTGTCCAACCTGTCCAGGTCTGCTTGCAGCTGTTCCCTGCGCCCCGGTGTGTCCACATCTCCCCATAGCTTTGTGTCATCTGCAAACTTGGACAGAGTACACTTCACTCCCTCGTCCAAGTCGCTGATGAAGACATTGAAGAGTATCGGTCCAAGGACTGAGCCCTGCGGGACCCCACTGCCCACACCTTTCCAGGTCAATACCGACCCATTCACTACGACTCTCTGGGTGCGACCCTCTAGCCAATTCACCACCCACTGGACCGTGCAGTCATCCAAGTCACAGCCTCTTAACTTGTTCACCAGTATGGGGTGGGATACCGTATCGAAGGCCTTCCTGAAGTCTAAGTAAACGATGTCTACCCCTACTTCTGCGTCA
>NW_005843748.1:32588-32841 GCF_000455745.1 Alligator sinensis | reverse complement strand
AGGCCCTTAACCATACGAGTGGCCCTTCTCTGGACCCTCTCCAGGTTATCCGCATCCCTCTTGAAGTGCGGCGCCCAGAATTGCACGCAGTACTCCAACTGCGGTCTGACCAGAGCCCGATAGAGGGGAAGTATCAGCTCTTTGGATCTATTCGTCATGCATCTGCTGATGCACGATAAAGTGCCATTGGCTTTTCTGATGGCTTCGTCACACTGCCGACTCATGTTCATCTTGGAGTCCACTAGGACTCCAA
>NW_005843748.1:31256-32448 GCF_000455745.1 Alligator sinensis | reverse complement strand
AGAAACTTGGACAGAGTACACTTCACTCCCTCATCCAAGTCGCTGATGAAGACATTAAAGAGTATTGGTCCAAGGACAGAGCCCTGCGGGACCCCACTGCCCACACCCTTCCAGGTCACAACCAACCCATCCACCACGACTCTCTGGGTGCGACCCTCCAGCCAATTCGCCACCCACCGGACTGTGTAGTCATCCAAGTCACAGCCTCTTAACTTGTTCACCAGTATGGGGTGGGATACCGTATCGAAGGCCTTCCTGAAGTCTAAGTATACGACATCCACCCCTCCTCCTGTGTCCAGGCATTCGTAACCTGGTCATAAAAAGAGACTAGATTAGTCGGGCATGATCTACCTACTACGAACCTGTGCTGGTTTCCCCTCAGCATAAGTTTTCCTGTTGCTGTTGACATCATTGGGGACAAGCTGGGATTTGTCTTTGCTTAATGAAAAGTCAGCTATGTCCTAATTCGTTGCATAGAGCTGAGGCATTGGTAGCTGGTGGGTGGGGTAGGCTCATACAGTTCAGTTGGCAGCCTCTGTTCCTGGCCATGCTGGGAACTTTTACTTCCCACCCTGAGGGCTCAGTAGGAAAATGAATAGGATTGCAGAGATCCCGTAAATGCCCAAGCACGCTGGGTGCAGCGTGTGAGCCGAACTTTCAAGCAGCATTCCCGAGCTACACCCTAACACAGCCATGAAAGGCAGAAATTTTAGCTCTCAACTGAAAAAAATTAGCTCATGCTCTACAAGATTATCCTTCACTTTGTCCCCCAAAGCCAGGTACATTGTGATATGTCCCACTTTTCACAGAGAGGCCAAACCTTTCCAGTTCTTTCTAACATCATCTCCAAAGTCTCTGTTCCCTTCTCATCAGCCAACTAATGCAGATCCCTGCTCACAAATGCCAATCCGGGTGGCACAAAGACCTTCCTGCCATAGCCAGCCCTTCTCTTCTGAGCTCAAAGGACCTTTGTACACGATACAAAATTGTCCTTTAAAGCAGCTTAAATGCCCTTTTGCACCGCTTTAATGGCTTTGCTGATCTTGGCAGCACATTGCATGTCAAATGACTTTGGGACATAGCAAAATAAAAGATGCCCGAGGTTCATAGATTCATAGATTCATAGATGTTAGGGTAGGAAGGGACCTCAATAGATCATCGAGTCTGACCCCCTGCATAGGCAGGAAAGAGT
>NW_005843748.1:30748-31013 GCF_000455745.1 Alligator sinensis | reverse complement strand
AATAGCCAGCCACAAGGTCGCCTCTCAACCTTCTCTTGTGGAGGCTGAAAAGGTCCAGTTTCTCTAGTCTCTTGTCGTAGGGCTTGGCCTGCAAGCCCTTAACCATATGAGTGGCCCTTCTCTGGTCCCTCTCCAGGTTATCCGCATCCCTCTTGAATTGTGGCGCCCAGAATTGCACGCAGTACTCCAACTGCGGTCTGACCAGCGCCCGATAGAGGGGAAGTATCACCTCCTTGGACCTATTCGTCATGCATCTGCTGATGCA
>NW_005843748.1:23417-30460 GCF_000455745.1 Alligator sinensis | reverse complement strand
CCAATTCGCCACCCACCGGACTGTGTAGTCATCCAAGTCACAGCCTCTTAACTTGTTCACCAGTATGGGGTGGGATACCGTATCGAAGGCCTTCCTGAAGTCTAAGTATACGACATCCACCCCTCCTCCTGTGTCCAGGCATTTCGTAACCTGGTCATAAAAAGAGACTAGATTGGTCAAGCACAATCCGCCTGCCACGAACCCGTGCTGGTTTCCCCTCAGCATAATTTGTCCTGCCGGACTCTCGCATATGTGAGCCTTGATAATTTTTTCAAAGTCTTTGCCAAGGATGGAGGTGAGACTGACTGGCCTATAGTTGCCCGGGTCCTCCTTCCTCCCCTTCTTGAAAATGGGGACCACATTGGCCTTTTTCCAGTCCTCCGGGACTTGGCCTGTGTGCCACAAGCGTTCGAATATTCCCTCCAGTGGCTCTGCAATGATGCCGGCCAGTGCCTTCAGCACCCTCAGATGGAGCTCATCCGGGCCTGCCGACTTAAACACATCCAGTTCTTCCAAGGTGGAAGAACTGGATGCGTTGGAAGAGGTGTTTGAGTTTGCTACCTTAGTAACGGTGGAGGGAAGCACCGGGCCCCGTGCAGCTCAGGGGCTGTGCAGGCAGCCCGTGCAGGCAGCCCAGCAGTCGCCCATGCAGGCAGGCTCCACTGAGGGAAAACGAAAAGTGGCGAGCCTGATTTCTGATCTTTTTTTTTCCTCCCTGGAGCCTCTCTGCCTGCCTGAGCTATGCGGGGGCTGGTGCTTTCCTCTTCAGCTGTGGTGCCCCTGGGGACCACCTGGGCTGGGTGCCAGCAGGCAGGTGCCACTTGGGGGCCATGGCCATTACCACAAAGGCAAGCACTACCCTCCACCCTGCTCCAGCAGTTCATGGACCGCTCGGTGCGCCAGCAGCTCGCCCTTGCCCTCCCCACCGCCAGAGAGGCAGGTAAGGATCAGACCCAGCCCTTGTGTACATGCCACGGGGGTAGACTTCACCGAGGTTTTTAAAAACCCAGCATTTGAATTTAGGGAGAGTTAAACCAGAGCAAACCCCCGTGGCGTGTGCAAGCAGCCAATGTCAATCCCTCAGGCTTATTCCAGCGTCAGCAGGCCACTCCCCGCCACATTCACAGCCCCCCTCTCCATTGCTGTTCTCCCTCTCTCTTGTGGTCTCTCCCTCTCCTCTGCCACAGCCCGGCCCACAAGGTCGTGGCTCACCCACTCTCCTGGGCGTCGAGTGGAAATGCCCTGCTGGAGGTATACCTCACCCTGAGCAGCTTCCTTTAAGTCCTGACCAAAAATGAAACCAAAAAGCCTTGGAACTTGTCTGCTTCCTTAGTGTGACGCTGCCAGTCTCTCTAACGCAGCTCAGGATGCCATTAGCCTTCTTGGTGACAAGGGCACACGGCTGGCTCCTGTTCAGCTTGTTGTCCCCTTTCTCCCCCAGGTCTTTTCTGCAGAGCTGCTGCTTGGCTAGTCAGCCCAGCCTGTACCAGTGCATGGGATTCTGCCGTCCTGAGAGCAGGACTTTGCATTTGCCCGAGTTGAACCTCATGAGATTTCTTTTAAGCAATCCAACATGTTTGTCTGTCAGGTTTGGGTTTCCATCCGTGGTCGCGCTCCTAGATATTTTCCCATTCCACTGTGAAACAGGACATGCATTGATTGACGGGCTCCAGTAAATCTTTTCCAGTTGTATCTTTCACTGACTGCATTGATGGCATTTCTTCTGGGAGCTCAACATTTTCAGTGATTCCTTGACTGAAAATCAACAACGGGGCTGTCTTTGACATCACGACTCTCACCGAGTGCCAATGCAAAAATGAGAAATCATTTACCTTACTTTTCAACTGCTGGTCCAGGTTCTCAAGAGAAATCCTCAACACATGTCGTAATAGTCTGTCTTGACAAATGAACTGCTTTTTCTTGACTGGACAAAATTGCAGCCGAATCAACCATACGTTCCTTTACAAACTTTCCATCGCAGAATGGTTTGCTCTTCTAGGCCATTCGGTGTGCAATCATGTCACTCGTTCTCATCCTTGCATCCTGTGCTGCCGGTATGTTTGTGGAAAAACGCTTCTCTTTCTGTATTCCAGCAACCGTTTCCTCAGCTTTATTTGTTTGTTTGTTTGTTTTTTTGGCAGACAATTTCTCAGCTACAGCTGCATTCTTGTTCTCAAATGCCAATCAAATGGTGTTCTTGAACACTACCACACTTTCTTTGAAAATTAAGCAGACAGCTTTTCCACCCACATCGGTAAAAAAATATTCAGGAGTCCATTCTTTGTTGAGCACTTGGCATTCAGTATCTACTTTGCTATTTTTTGACCTACTCATTTCTGAATTTTCATTCTCCTGTGCAGTGGCAATATGAGAGATAAAAAATATCATTTAAAATATCCACTTATAATTTCCTAATTATGTGGTTTAACCATAACATCAGGTCCTATTCTCTCTCTTCCTTAGCCTCCAGTCCCTGCTACTTGAGGCCACAGGAGCCTTGGCAGGAGGGATGTGGCATCTGAGCCAGTCTCATGCTCTGGAGACACTGAGGAACCCAGGTTTCCGGAGGGGCTGACAATGTTCGTGGAGGAGAGGGGAATCCCTGGTCTGGAGCCTGGGCATGTGGGGCAAACAAAGCTGCCTGGCCCTTGGATGCTTGCTTCCCTGTCCAACTGCAGCTGTCAAGTCCATTCATAGCCATGAACAATCTGACTCCTAGGCTGGCAGTGACCAGGGGCAAATGGTAAAGCATCCACACCTGAGGATAGGTTGGTGATCCAGGCCGACCTCGACAGGCTCAGGAAATGAGCGGACGAAAACCTGATGGTGTTTAACACCAATCAATGCAAGGTTCTCCACCTTGGGAGGAAACACCTGCAGCATCCTTATAAGCTGGGCAGTGCTACGCTGGCTAGCACTAGCACTACGGACAAAAGGGACTTGAGGGTCAGGACTGACCACAAGATGAACATTTGCCTTCAGTGTGATACTGCTGTTAGTAAAGCAAGCAAAAAGCTGGCTTGCATCCACAGATGCTTCTCAAGCAAATCCCGGGACGACATTCTCCCTTTGTACGCGGCCTTGGTGAGGCTGCAGCTGGCGTACTGCATCCAGGTTTGGTCTCCACAATTCAAAAAGGATGTGGAGAAGCTTGAGAAGGTGCAGAGAAGAGCCACGCGTATGATCAGAGGTCAGGAAAGCAGAACTTATGAAGAGAGGCTGAGAGCCATGGGACTCTTCAGCCTGGAAAAGCGCAGGCTCAGGGGTGATCTGGTGGCCACCTATCAGGTTATCAGGGGTGCTCACCAGGATCTGGGGGAATGTCTGTTCACAAGAGCACCCCAAGGGATGACAAGGTTGAAGGGTCACAAACTCCTCCGTGACCGTTTCAGGCTGGACATAAGGAAGAACTTCTTTACTGTCCGAGCCCCCAAGGTTTGCAATAGCCTGCCGCCAGAGGTGGATTAAGGACCTACTCTGAACGCCTTCAGAAGACATCTGGATGTTTAGCTTGCTGGGATCCTATGACCCCTGCTGACTTCCTGCCCTTGGGGAACGGGGCTGGTCTCGATGATCTTCCCAGGTCCCATCCAGCCCCAATGTCTATGAAATCTATGAAATGGAGAAACCTCCTCTGGAGTTACTCCTTGCTGCCCAGCAGCCCCACACAGAGCCCTCCACCCCAGGATGCTGCTGCCTTTGTGGCCTGGAGCCCAGGGCTGCTATGCATGGTTGCTGCAAAAGACACTCGGTTGCCTGCCCAGGAGCCAAGGATTTGCTTCTCTCCCAACGTGGTAACTGCTCAGTAGCTTCTCGCTTCCCTGCCCTGGGGCCACCGGCACAGCCAGGTTCAAACTGCACAGGGCTCTCATCACATCTCAGAGCACCCTTGCCCTGCCCCCTGTCCTTACCAGTCACATAGATGTCCTTACTGTAACTTCCACCCAATTATTTGGGGAACGTGGCCAGGTAAACAGGAGTAGCGTGTGATCATGCCAGTCATAGCGGGCAGCCTGGAAGTCATGGGCAGGGCACCACCAAGGGTAGAACTGGTGCACAGAGGCCAGGCACACTGGGTCAGTAACTGTGGCAGGAGCACTGGTCTTGTGCAGGGACACAGCAAGGCTGCTGCCCACGTAGCTACCAGGGCCCAGCCCAGCCCACAGCTCCTGGCCCAAGTCCCAGGGGCAGGGCTGGGTCATCAAGACAGCTGCACACGGCGGGGCTGCATACAGCTCCTGGCCCCATCCCCACCATGCAGACAGCCGCACACGGCAGAGAGCAGGGCCAGGCTGTCTCAACCCCATCACTCACAGCTCTCTGCTGCTCCCACCCAAGTCCTGGGAGCCCCTAAAGGCAGCAGAGTGCAGGCCAAATGGGCCCAAGCCCACCGCTCCATCTCCCACCCAAGTCCTGGGAGCCAGCCTGGCCAGGGGGGGTCAGGAGCTGCACATGGCAGCATGGAGCTGTGCCGGCCCAATGGAGGCCAGTCTGATGGCACGCAACTCCTGCGGCTCCCAGCACCAGTGCCGGGACCTACATGTGTTGGCAAGGAGCCAGTCCAGCCCAGACAGATGGTGCGCAACCCCCAGCTGCGGTGCTGGGATCCATTGAGAGTCTGGCATCATCGGGATGGGGCAGCTCTGTGCCTCTGCATGGGGCTCCTGGTACTCCAGGAGGAAGCTGCACATGGTGGCACAGAGCCCACGTGGTGCAGCCCAGTGGAGTGCAGCTCCCAGCGATCCCAGTTGCAGTGCTGGGAGCTGCACGTGGAGGGACAGAGCTGGCCTGGGCCAATGGCATGCAGCACCCTGTGGCTCCTGGCTAGAGTCCCAGAAGCTGTACATGGCGGTACTCACTAGGGCCCAGCATGCCTGAGTCCCAGGAGCCGCACTTGTGACACAGAGCAGGGCAGTTGCCCATGGTTCCCTCCAGCTTTCTCACAAGAGGAGTTCCTGGGACCCTTCTTACCTGAATTTCCACTCTTGCATGGAGGGAGGGCTGGGGAACAGCCACAGGGTCGCCAGGCAGAAGCCTTTGCTGGGCAGAAGTTTCCTGTCTCCAAGGCCCGCTATCTTGGGGGTGAGGGTGAGGCTAGGCTGTGGTTGGGGTCGGTTGCTAAGAGACTGGTTCCCGAGTTTGGACTGCAGCCAGCACCTCCTGCAGCCAGCGCCTCTGACAGCCCATGCCCATACCTCCCACTGACTTTCAGATGGGCAGTTTTGGGCCAGTAATAATTATCTTTTGGAGGGACCCCATGGGCCAAACAGAATGGCCTGGCGGTTCAAATCCAGCCCGCGGGCCGTCTGTTGCCTGCCCCTAATGAGCAGTTAGACCGGTGCTCATGATTGAATGAGAGTTAGCCCAGGGATCCCTAGGGCTGCCTCCTTTTTCACAAGGATAGTTACATCAAGGCCTGGCAGGCGAGCATAAGGACAGGAGAGACAGGGGTTGACAGGCCACCAGGGAGCATCGCAGCCACACCTGGGGCAGGCTCCAGTCACAGCCTGGTTTCAAAAACATCGATCTCAGCAGATGCTACAAATGCTCACTTCATCTGGAAATGGGGGTGTGAAGCTTTATATCTAGGTGAGACAGACAGGGATACTCATCATTGTGCAGAATGAGAAACTGAGGCACGGTGAGGTTACATGACTTCCCCAACAGCCTCTGAGAGACTTGGTGTCAGACCATGTTGGAAATCAGTAATCCCTTGCTCTAACTGTGCTTACATGAAACTCAGTTGAGTTACCTTTTCCAGGGGGGGCTGCTGTTAGCAGGAAACACAACACTTCTGTAAGGTCCTCTCAACTATATCAGGATATCTTGGGGTGGACCCCACTGATCTCTCAAAGTCAGACAGAGGAGCAGGAGAGTCTCTCTGCCCTGCAGCCATAGCCCCTCCCTGCCTGCCATGGTCCTCTCTCCTCTTGGCTTCCTGCCATGGGGAGAGCTCCCTCCCAGAGCCCCACTACCACTGGTGGTGTGTGGTCCAACTGGCCCACCCCTATGACTTGCTGGAGTTGGTGTAGTGGTGCTGTCACAGCTCCCATGCCCACGTGTGTGTGGATCCAGACCAGGCGTGCTGTGTGGCTGCCTCACTGAAGCTCCAGGCCATTGGCATTGCTGTGGAGAGAAGGGCTTATCACTTCTTGAGCACCCCTGGCTTAGTTTGCCGGCCTGTGACTCACTGATGTGAACGGTTCTTGCTGTTGCTTCTCCATTTCTGAACTTGTGCTTTCCCCTCTGCTCCATGGAGCATCATGACGAATGAGATTTTGTACTTGGCGAAGATCCACCCGTTGTCACAAGGGTCCTTCTTGGCTCCCTCTGATCTCAATGCCTTGCTTCATCATGCCATTCAGTTAAGCACCTACTGGCTGCATAAGAAACTTCACAGTACAGGATTACACCCTCCAATATACCAGAAGGAGCAATGTCCTCCTGGGCACATGGTGATGAAGGGAACTCTTGGTCCCCTACATTACCTTCAGAGACTTACCTGGTGGTGCACTCAGTGCCAGCCTCATGTGTCAACAGAAACCAAAGGCTATCCTTCTATGCATACCATAGGAATATGGTATGCATAGAATACGGCTGGAATATTCGAATGCTCGTGGCTCACGGGCCAAGTCCTGGAGGACTGGAAAAGGACCAATGTCGTCCCCATTTTCAA
Organism: Alligator sinensis; assembly: GCF_000455745.1. Taxonomy (NCBI): domain Eukaryota; kingdom Metazoa; phylum Chordata; order Crocodylia; family Alligatoridae; genus Alligator; species Alligator sinensis. Next base: position 23,784 of record NW_005843748.1, on the reverse strand, counting down.
GAAGGGGAGGAAGGAGGACCCGGGCAACTATAGGCCAGTCAGTCTCACCTCCATCCTTGGCAAAGTCTTTGAAAAAATTATCAAGGCCCACATTTGCGAGAGCACGTCAGGACAAATTATGCTGAGGGAAAACCAGCATGGGTTCGTAGGTGGTAGATCATGCCTGACTAATCAAGCCTCTTTCTATGACCAGGTTACAAAACGCCTGGATGCAGGAGTAGGGGTTGACGTCATTTACTAAGGCTTCAGGAAGGCCTTTGATACGGTATCCCACACCATACTGGTGAACAAGTTAAGAGGCTGTGGCTTGGATGACTACACAGTCAGGTGGGTGGCGAATTGGCTAGAGGGTCGCACCCAGAGAGTC
>NW_005843748.1:18080-23018 GCF_000455745.1 Alligator sinensis | reverse complement strand
GTGCAGTTTTGGGCGCCGCACTTCAAGAGGGATGCGGATAACCTGGAGAGGGTCCAGAGAAGGGCCACTCGTATGGTGAAGGGCTTGCAGACCAAGCCCTACGAGGAGAGACTAGAGAAACTGGACCTTTTCAGCCTCCGCAAGAGAAGGTTGAGAGGCGACCTTGTGGCTTCCTATAAGTTCATCATGGGGGCACAGAAGGCAATTGGTGAGGCTTTACTCACCAAGGCGCCCCCGGGGGTTATAAGAAATAATGGCCACAAGCTAGCAGAGAGCAGATTTAGACTGGACATTAGGAAGAAATTCTTTACAGTTCGAGTGGCCAAGGTCTGGAACGGGCTCCCAAGGGAGGTGGTGCTCTCCCCTACCCTGGGGGTCTTCAAGAGGAGGTTAGATAAGCATCTAGCTGGGGTCATCTAGACCCAGAACTCTTTCCTGCCTATGCAGGGGGTCGGACTCGATGATCTATTGAGGTCCCTTCCAACCCTAGCATCTATGAATCTATGAACCACTACGTTTTCCAGCTTTTTAAGGGATTAAAGACATGTTTTCCTTTCTTGGAGAACATTGCATGAGGCTGAGGATGGCTTGCAACAAGCTCTCAGCTGCACTGAGCAGAAATCGCTTTTCCATGAAGACCAAACAAGCAGAGAAAAATTCAGTGCTTTTACAAAACATGGGGGGATGTCCATGCTGCATTTTAGGGAAGTACCTGAAAACACCTGTTACAGATCTGTGGATGAGGGGGCTTAAATGCAGTAGCTGAAAAGATGTTAAAAGGTAACATGTTCAATTTGTGTTGACCACAAAAAAATATTAACAGCGTAAGTGTGATAGCTGTTTTCCTGAACATCTTATATGCTTTGATATTCAGTACTCCCCCTGGCAAACTCCTTCCTGCATAGCGAAGGGGATCAGGATCTTGAAATCATTGTAGAGTGAAATGAGTTAAATGAGTCATTTTGAGCACACTGAGCATTGGGGTTTGCTCAGCCTCTGTGCTTATTCACAAGAATAAACCCGGATGTATTTACCGCCCTCCCCAAACGTGCAGTCTGCGTTACGCTCTGCCCCAGTAGCCCACCTCAGGTAAAGTCTTGAGTAAGTTTTGTCCAAACGAACCGGTTTCATTCCTTGAGGAGATTCCCGTGCAAGTCAGGTCAGGGAAAGGTAACTGGAGATGTAATACATCTGCTAGGCTGCTTATGTTGGGTTTATTAACAACCAGGAAAAATCGGCCAACAGCCATGGTTCTGTGGCCACAGGGAACGTTTTGCCAAGGCCCCGGAGGGAAACCTTTGAGTGTCTCCTTGTTCAAACTTTTTTTGTGGAAGCAGGACCTCCTGCTATAGACTCAGCAATACCCCGTAGGTATAAGAGGGTCAGCTTCCTGCGAACAGAGGCTGGATTAATGTGGATGAAGAGCCAAAGAGTCAAGCAGCTGCCTGGGTGATTCATTAACCACTCCTGCTGGGACTCCGAATGGCAAGGTAACTGGTCTTAATTGGGTGCTAACTGGGAGGTGGCTCCGGTCGAGTGGTGTTCCTGGTTGCAAAGCAGGCTTATTTCATTTTAAGCAGTGCCTTAGCTATAGGCATTGTTTCCTGGGTGGAAGATCAAAATGACTTCCCACATTAACAGGAAGTTTTAAATGATTTATGCAAGCTTTCATCTGCATGGGATGAGGTATGAGTGCACCGTTGGATCCCTTTCCAAACAACATTTCAAATGGTTTTGCTTCAAGGTAACTCCAACCCTGGATGATTTTGCTGCGCTTGAATTGATCTCAGCTCAGTTCACACATAGCAATTAGAAGCGGCAGCCGCTGCTCTTCTGAGAGTTCCCCTTTTGGAAAGGTGCTGGTCTTCCCGTGTCCATCCTCATTGCAGCCGCGTTGAAAGCGTTACGTGCAAGCAGCCTTCAGAGTCACCGCAGGAGTATGAAGGGTTACGTCCAGCAGCCCGCAGAGATGCACTGCCAAACCCCAGCGACTGCTGGTGCAACACTGTGAGCAGGGCCTGTCCCAGCTCCGGCAGTGAAACACTCCTGCCCACTGCCTCGGTGCTGCCGCCACGGCAGTGCAGGCACCACCTCGGACTCTGACCTGGTCTGACCGGGGTGGGGCACGCTCTAGGTTCACTACCACCCTCCCATGAGACCTGGCATCGTGCCCTGTTCCCACCCTGCCACCGTCCCCCAATCCGTGTGGCCTGAGTGGCTGTGCCACTAGCCCATTGGCTGATGTCTATCCCCACGGGGTGGGGCCCTACAGTGAGTGGGTGGTGGGGCGAGTGCTCTTTAAGGCCATCACGACACAGGGGAACATGCATTGCACTGGGACACAGGGCCAGGATTGGGGCCGGGGTCATGGACAGGGAGTACATGTGCGGCTGGTTGGGTCGCCCTGCTGAGCACTGCAGGAGGAAGGTGCAGGTGCATGTTGGGCTGCCAGGGCCAGGCACGGTGAGTAGGGCAGGCGGGGATGGTCCTGGTGCCCCCAGGCAGTCCCGAGCCTGCAGGGGCAGGGAGTCTTGGCTGGATGAATGATAGAAAAAATGTTCCCAGGCTGTAAGAGGTTAATGGGGTGGGGGCCTGGACCTGAGGGGTTAATGTGGGGGAAGGGGCAGTGTGTCCAGTGGCCCAGGGTTAACCAGCTTGATCCCCTGAGACAACAGGGTGTTAATAGGGGGTATGTCCAATGGCTCCGGGCTACAGGGGCTTAATGGGTGGCATGCCCAATGGCTCTGGGCCCCGGGGGTTAACAGCCGGTCTTGCCCCCAGACCCCCATTGCCCCCAGTCTGGCAGTCCCTTGGCAGCCAGTACAAAGGCAGACTCTTGGGGCAGGGGTGGGGGCAGCTGCTGGCCTGTAGCATGGTCCCCAGCACCCGCTCAGCCTTGCCCTGCTGCCGGCAACCTGCGCTACCTCTGCTCTGCCCGCAGGACTCGCTCAGCAACGGCCTCCGCACCTGCTACAGGTACCTGGAGCAGACGGGCTGGAGCTTCGGTGCTGCTATGCAGGCAATGGACAGCGAGCTGCGGTGAGTGACGCCCTGGCTGGGCCCAAGGGAGAGTCCTAGAGAAGCTGGGCAGGAAGGGAACTGAGGCAGGAGAGTCCCTATCCAAACCGTGTGGGACAGAGAGGTTAGATGATGGATTTGTAAAACTACCGTCAACCCTGATACAATACAAGACATGACAGCCAAGCCTGCCACAGATGAAGCAATGGGAAGCGCAGCAAGCAAGACCCTGCTTCTGTAAAAGGTTGCTAGTACACATTCAAGAGATATGGGGGGTAATTCCTTCCTGACCCCAGATGTGGCAATCGCCCTGCCCCTGAGCGGAAGGGCAAGACCCTCTAGCCAGGAACCTCCTGCTTTGTCCTGGCAGGAGCATTGCCAACGGCTAGTCATCATCCCCAACCTTGGCTGCACCCAGTGCCTCTGAGGCTTAAAAATGCCCCAACACATGTAGCAGCAAAGAGGGGAGGGGGAAGATACCCTCCCAGACCGGTGGCTATCCAACCTCTTCTTGAACACCTCCAGTGATGGAGGGTGCACATCTTCCCTAGGCATCTATTTCACATCCTCCCTGTTCTCAGCAATGAAGAAGTGGTTCCTGACCTGCCTTGCTGCAACTTCAGGCCATTGGTCCTCGTCCTACTCCTGTAGCAAGAGAGAAAAGGGGCTTTCCGTCCTTTTTAAGGCACCCCTTCAAGCATTTGAAGAGTGCTCATGTCCCTGCAGGGCAATAGGAGTCAGAGAAGGAGGGGGCCATCACAGCAATGCAGCATGCAGAGATCAAGGGTTAGCTGGGCTGGCGGTCGGGGAAGGGTAGGTTGTGCCGTGTGGAGCTGAGCTGGGGTGAATACAGGTGTAGGCAATGAACTGGAGTGGAGAGACACTTAAGGAGTTCTGCTGAGCTAGTGGGGGGAGCAGTGGGGCTGATTCAGCCTCAGCCCTGCCCCCAGCCCCATCATAGCTGTTCACACTGCCTCCCATCCGCCCTGCACCCCACAGACAGGCAGGCAGGGATCAGCATGGGAGTGGGCTGGGCAGCTGAGGCCGGGATCGTGGGGTGGTGATGGCTTGGGGCTGGGATCTGGGGCAGAGTCACAATCTCTGGCTGGGATCTGGGGCAGAGTTGCAGATTCATTCAATCTATGAATCCGCTCCCCACTCATCCCTGCAACGGGCTCCGGTTCTGCAGCCTACCTGCAGCCCCATCCCATCCGCTCAGCTGAGCGCACCCTACCCACAGGGGGTCCCGGGCCATCCTCCACGGACACCCCACCCACTCCATCTGGTGCCTCTGGTGGTGGGTGTGGGGCAGATTGGCTTGGGTGCCTGGGCAGCAGGCCCAGGTATGACAGTGGGCATGTAGATCTGGCAGCAGCAGCAGCTGAAAGTGTGAGGGCAGAGTGAACTGCTGCCGAGGGGGATGCCACGCTGCCCACCCCCACTGGTGTGCTCAAGAGCTGCGCTTGGGGATAGGGTAGACCGTGCTCCATGCCAAAGGGCTCCTCTGCGCCTGCGGGTGGTAGGACTGGCTGCACATGCCATGGCCCAGTCTGCCCACTGCACCTGGGCCAAGTGGGGCCAAGGGACCCACTGTGGCTTGGATAGACTCACTTGATGAGCCATAGTTTGCCTACCCCTGAGTTAACAGACCCTGCAAGGGGCAGGATTGTGTCAGCAGTGGGATAATCATTCCCCCAGTGGAGGGGGAGGTGTAGCTCTTGTAGTGCCCTGGAAGGGCTCTGCCTCCTCCACCCTTAGGATTCGGGCACTGGCATTACCTTTGTATTTGAATGCACCTCTGCCCATGTAAACAGGGGCAGTTGCACTGAAAGCTCTGAAGAGTTGCCAGGACTTCTCAGGCAGTCACTTCTCTTTTTAACCAGTCCTCTTTTTTTATTTGTTAGGAGTTCACAGCATTTG
>NW_005843748.1:0-18049 GCF_000455745.1 Alligator sinensis | reverse complement strand
GTGTGGGGGGGGGGGGGGGGAAGGGGGGACATGCAGCACAGACCTGCATGTGCGAGTATTAAGGGCAGATTTCCCCTGAAGTCCCCTGACTGTCCTGGCCTGGTGCTATAGGGACGGAGGGAAACCGAGCAGTCTGCAGTTCCCCCACAGCACCCCTGCCAGCTGACAATCCCCTTCAATTGGAGAAGGAGTGTATATACCCGAGTACACCTGGGCGACACATGTGATAATCTTTAGCTGCCTGCCTGCCCATTTGGGAACACCCAATCATGGGTCACCATTTTTCTCCCCCTGTAGCCACGCCGCTTGCATCTACTTCCTGGTTCTCCGAGCCCTGGACACCATAGAAGACGACATGTCCATCAGTTTGGAAACGAAGATCCCAATGTTGCGTGAGTTCCACACCTACCTGCATCAACCAGGGTGGAGGTACACGGAGAGCAAAGCCAAGGACAAGCAAGTGCTGGAGGACTTCCCCACGGTAAGCCCTTATGTCTCACTGCCCCTCTCCCCACAGTAGCCTGTGAGCTAAGTCTTACAGGTACCCTCTTGAAGCCTTCTTGCATCTTGATCAGATCCAGCCCCACATAGTCCTGAGTCCCTCACAGCAGGCAGGTTGTCTGTCCCTAGTGAGCTGTACTGTCACTTTTTTTTGTCTTGGCTTGATGAGCACTAGAAGTGGCTTTGGCCTGAATGAGAGCACGGAGCCCCCGGTTTGATGGGTATTCAAAGGTGTAGGGTGACTGCTGAGTCCTTTCTTAAGTGATGGCAGGTTTGCTGTTTGCACCAAGTATGGGTGAGGGATGCAGAAAATATCCCTGTTTGCACATGGGGTCCTCATGATTCCTGGCCAAATCCCAGTTGCCATATGCAGCTCCCAGGACTTGTCCAGGAGCTATGCACGATGGAGCCAGGCCAGCTCAGCCTTACTCTCTGCTGCCATGTGCGGCTCCCAGGGCTCATCTGGGAGCCGTGAGGATCTGGATGCTGTTTGGGGACCTCAGGCTGGTGCAGGCCATGCGTGCCGGGAGGGGCCATGAGTTGGAGCCAGCCCCACTCCCATGTTGAGGGCTGCATTGCATGGGGTGCCAGGGGCAATGGGCAGAGAGGGCAGGAGATGTCTGAGCCCCTTGGCCTGCACCATGGGGGAAGGAGTGATGAGCCAGGTTGGCCAGCTGGCCACAGCCAACCACATAAGGCTCCTCGTCGAGTGAGGGGAAGCGGAGGTGAGTGGAGGGCAGTGGGGAGGTAGCTGTAGCTTGCTGTTTTCTGCCCCGGTGTGCAGGACTTCAGTTGCCAGCCCCCTTCCACCCACTCTGCCCACCCAGCATGATCAACAGCCACCGGCATGTGGTCGAGTGGGTGGAAGGTGGGTGCATGCAGAGTGGATTGTGGGTCTGTGTGTACCCCTGCTCTGAATAGTCCCAGGTGCTTCTCAGCTTTGATGTGCCGGGCTGTGCTTGAAAGAACGAAGCCCCTACCTGTCATCATTTTGACTACCTGCTTTAAGCAGGCTTGCCACAGTCTGAGTCCACACTTGGATTCCCAGGCTTTGTTTTGTAACTGCTGTGTTTGTGGACTCCCAAGTGATACTGGCCCAGGCTGTGCATCATCAGGAAGATATGAGCGGCTTCTGCGCTGTGCCCAAAGGCCAGGGGAGCCTTTGAGCATGTGCTCACTGCGCACAAGGCCGTGGTCCTGCACTCCTCTCAGCCAGTGGGAGTTTGGCCAACATCTCCAGCAAGAGCAGGATAAGAGTCTAGTAAACAGTCCCTGTGTTACTCATTCCTAGTCCATTCATGAATGCCAGAGCCTGCTTTGCATCTGGCACACTGTGCGTATCTCCTTGTGGCTTCTGCTGTAGATCTCCTTGGAGTTCAGGAACCTGGCCAAGGTGTATCAGGATGTGATCACTGATACTTGTCACAAGATGGGAGTGGGAATGGCGGAGTTCTTGGAAAAGCGGGTCGACTCCCTGCAGGATTTGGAGAAGGTAAGGACACATGAGCAGCAAAGCAACCAGCCCAGGCTAACGTGCCTCAGTCTTGCAGGCAGTCGGCTGTCAACTCCAGGATGGAGGGCATTATCTCCTTCCCCTTGCAGCCAGATCTCTCACCTGGAGTGAGATGCCTACTCCAACTCTAACTTGAAACCTCAGGGACTCTGGAAGATACAGTTCTCGGACCTCTTTTTTTTTTCCCTCCCCACATCTTGCAGTATTGCCGCTGTGTTGCTGGACTCGGGGGGATTGGTTTTTCCCGTCTCTACTCTGCATCAGAGCTTGAAGACCCGATCGTAGGACAGGACACAGAGCTTGCAAGCTCCATGACTCTTTTCATGCAGAAAACCAACATCATTCATGATTACCTGGAGGACCAGCTGGAGGGAAGGGAATTCTGGCCTAGAGAGGTAAAGGAAACCCCCATTTCGTAGATGTACTGTTGTGTATTGTTGTGATGAGGCAGCTCATCTGAACAGGACAGTCTGACCAAGATGTTGGTCTGCCCTGTGTAAAGCAATGTGGGGAAACATCAGAAGAAACCATAGCCTACTACAGAAGCAGGGGTGTTGGTAAGGTAGGTAGGAGATCACATGGTCCCAGTGATTTGGTTTCATTCTCTAACCGTAGTTCTCTGAGCAGATACGGGAGAGTGAGAGGGGCTCATTAGAAGTGTCCTTCGTGGCATGGTCAATGGGACAACAGGAGAAGACAATTTGTGATCATAGCATCCTAGAGAATTAGGGCTGGCAGGGACCTCCAGCGCTCGTCCAATCCAACCCCCTCCATACCCAACCACCCCATACAAACTGTAATCTAAACTCTATGTAAGACTGTGGTCAACCTTGACAGGACACAGACCTAACATGCTAACCTACCATAGGTAAAACAGGGGATCCACAGCAGCCAACGTCCTGCTTCTATATGAGGTAGTCAAGAGATCCTAGGTAGAGGGCCTGGCTCCCTGCTAGAGAGGAAGGCACGCCCCCGCCCCAGTTCCATACCAGTCTGACCATGGGGACCTGCTAACTGGAATAACCCTGAGCAGAGGGGCAAGACCCTCTATTCAGGAGCCTCTGGCTTTGGTCCCAGAAAGAGCACTGGCACAGCCAAGTCGAAGTCGACAGACTTTGACATCCAGCATCTCTGAGGGATGCTCAAAAACATCCTGACACATCGTAGAAAAGTGGAGGGAGCAACCAGCAAAGCCCAGAAGCATGGGAAATACATATCCATAGCAGAACAGAGGCACAGCTACGCCTAGATTGTCCCCAATAATAGAACCATAGAAAATGAGGGTTGGAAGGGACCTCAGGAGGTCACATCTAGTCCAACCCCCTGCTCAAAGCAAGAACATCTCATACCAGATCATCCCAGCCAAAGCTTTGTCTAGCCAGGTCTTCATAATGTCCACAGATGGAGATTCCACCACAACTCTAGGCATGTCTACACAAGATGCTACGTTGCTGTAGTGATGAGTTACATCTCCGTAGATTGTTGCTCCGGTGACATAGCTTTGGTGGGCACAAATCATGATGCCGAAGCTACTGCTCTTTAGCTTGTTGTTGCTGTGCAGTATTGGGGGGGGAGGGGGGAGTGCAGCACCAGGACTATGCAGTTAAGCTGGTTATTGTGCAGTCATTTTCTTCTTAAGCAAGTACGAAATTACTCTGCAGTAACAACAGCGCAGTCCACTCCATGTATAGATGCACCAACTGGGTAGCCTGTTCCAGTGCTTTACTAACCTCCTCATGAGATGTTTTTTCTTAATATCTAAGCTAAACTTCCCGTGTTGCAACTTGAGCCATTGTTCCTAGTTCTGTCATCTGCCACCACTGAGAACAGTCTAGCTCCATCCTCTTTGCAGCCGCCCTGCTGCTAGTAAATCCTTTCTATCTTCTCTCCTCCAGACTAAATAAGCCCAGTTCCCTCCACCTCTCCTCAGAAGTCATGTGCCCCAACCTCTGAACCATTTCATTGTCTTCCTTTGGACTGTCTCTAGTTTGTCCACAACCTTTCTGTAGTGGGGGGCCCAAAATGGACACACACTCTTGATTTGGCCTCACTACTGCTGAATGGAGGGGGAGAATCACTTCCTTCGATCTGCTGGCAACATCCCTACCAATGCAGTCCAGGATGCCATTAGCCTTCTTGACAATAAGGGTGCACTGGTGGCTCATATTCAGCTTTGTGTCTACTGTCACCCCCAGGTCTTTCTGCAGAGCCGCTGCTTGGCCAGTCATCCCCAGCCTGTACCGGTACGTGGGATTATTCTGCCCTAAGATAAGGACTTTGCACTTGTCCTTATTGAAGCTCATGAGATTTCTTTTGGTCCAATCCTCCAATTTGCTGAGGTCTCTCTGTATCCTAGTCCTACCCTCTAACATCTTCTACTCCCCGCCATTCAGTGTCATCTGCAAACTTTCTGAGCGTCCACTCCTTCCTCAGTGACCTGGAAGATGGGACGATATGGAACAGAACTGGCCCCAGGACCAACACCTGGACACTCTATGTAATATTGACCGCCAACTATGCATTGAGCCATTGATTACTACCCTATGAGCCTGACAGTCCAGCCAGAGGTTGAACCAGTGACTGTCCAACCTCTTCTTGAACACCTCCATTGATGGAGAGTCCACACCTCCTCTAGACATCTTTTCCACTGCCTCACTATTGAAGTGAAGAAGTTGTTTGGGTTTTTTTCCCTGGATATCCAGTCTAAATGTACTTTGCTACATCTTGAAGCCATTGGTCTGCATTCTGTCTGCAGCAAGAGAGCAAAGGTGCTTTCCCTGTCCTTTATGGCAGCCCTTCAAGTATTTGAAGATACCTGTCCCTTCTTAAGCACCTTTTAGCAAGCTGGACATGCCAAGCTCCTTCAACCTCTCTTCATATGTCTTACTTTCCAAGCCCTTATCATCTGATTGCCTACCTCTGGACTCTCTCTAATTTATCCATGTCCTTTTTAACACGTGGAGCCTAGAAATGCATGCAGAGGAGAGGCACTATCACTTTCCGTGTCTTATACCTAACACTTCTATTTAATGCATCCCAAAGCCACATTGGCCTTTTGTGCTGCTGGATCACATTGCAGACTGATATTGAACCTACAAAACTCCCAGATCCTTCTCCATAGTGCTGCAATTCAGGCAGGTGTCACCCATTTTGTATTCGTATTTTGGATTATTCTTTCATAGGTGTACCAGTTTGCATTTGCTTGCACTGAACTTCATCCTGTTATCTCTAGCCCAATTAATCAGTATGTTGATCTTTCTGAATAGCACTCTCATCCTCCAGCATGTTCATGTTCCTCCCCAGTTTCATGCCACCTGCCAACTTGCTCAAGAAGCCATCTATGTCAGCATCCAAATAATTAATAAACTCATTGAATAGCACCAGGCCCAGGACAGATCCCTGTAGGACTCCACTCAAAATCTCTTCCCGTTCTGACATGCATTGCCCTTTTCTTGTGCCTATTGAGCCAGTTGTCTATCCACCTTTTAGTAAGTCCAATTTGTTCATGAGACGGTCATGCAAGACATTGTCAAAAGCCTTGCTGAAGTCCAGATGCACTATATCCACAGCAGTCTCTTCATCCACCTACAGAATCACTTTGTCAAAGCAGGAGGTCAGATTTGAAACAATTTCATAGAATCAGAGAAATTGAGGGTTGAAGGGACCTCAGGAAGTCATCTAGTCCAACCTCTTGCTTAAAGCACAACCAGCCCCAACTACATCATCCCAGCCCAGGCTTTGTCTAGCTGGGTCTTAAAAACCTCCTAGGGTGGAGAGTCCACCACCTCTCTGGGTCACCTATTCCAGTGTTTTACTACCCTCCTAGTGAAAGAGTTTTTCCTAATATCTAAACTAAATTTCCCTTGCTGCAACTTGAGCCCTTTGCTCCCTGTTCTGTCACCTGCCACCACTGAGAACAGTCCAGCTCCATCCTCTTCAGATCCACCCTTCAGGTAGTTGAAGGCTGCTATTAAATCCCCCCTCTGTCTTCTCTTCTCCAGACTAAATAAGCCCAGTTCCCTCAGCCTCTCCTCAGAAGTCATGGCCCCAGCCCCTTCACCAGTTTTCTTGCCCTCCACTGGACCATCTCCAATGCGCCCACATCCTTTCTGTAGTGGGGGGCCCAAAACTGAACACAGTACTCCAATTGTGACCTCCCCAGTGCTGCATAGAGGGGAAGAATCAGTTCCCTCGATCTGCTGACAACGCTCCTACTAACACAGCGCAAGATGCCATTAGCCGTCTTCGAAACAAGGAGGCCCTGTTGGCTCGTATTCAGCTTGCTCTGCACTGTAACCCCCGGGTCCACTCCTGCAAAGCTGCTGCTTGACCAGTCGGTCCCCAGCCTGTACGAGTACATAGGATTGTTGCGCCCTATGTTCAGGACTTGGCACTTGTCCTTATTGAACCTCGTGAGAGTTTCTTTTTTCTTTTTATGGTCCAGTCATCCATTTGTTGATGTCTGTCTGAATACTAGCTCTACCCTCCCGCATATTTACTATTCTCCCCCCACCCTCCTCCAGTTTGGTGTCATCTGCAGACTTGCAGAGGGTGCACTCCATCCCATCTGCCATGTCGCTAATGAAGCTATTGAACAAAACCAGGCCAAGGACTGACATCTGGGGCACTCCGCTTGATACCAACTGCCAATTAGACATCGAGCCATTAACTGCTACTGTCTGAGCTTGATGATCCCACCAGTTTGCTATCCACCTTACACTCCATTCATGCAACCCATACTTCCTTGATTTGTTGTTAGTAAATCCATGCTGGCTGCTTCTGATCGACCTTTCCTCCTCCGGATGCTTGCAAATGGCCTTGGCTAGGATATCCCCCAGGAACTTCCTGCATAATGAGGTGAGGCTAACTGGTTTGTAGTTTCCTGGGTCCTCCTTTTTGCCTTTCTTGTGATCGCTTCCTCCCCAGTTACCCATCATCTTCCCATCCTCCACCAGTTCTTCCCTAGTAGTCAGGACAAGGTCCGAGATGGAGGATCCCCTAGTTGTATCCTCCACTTTCTGGACCAGAAAGCTGTCCTTCACACAAGTTAGGAACTGGCTTGACATCTTAGGTGTGGTTGCGCTGCTCTTCCCGCAGATGTCCAGAAAATAGAAGTCTCTCGTTGGTATAACGATAAGCACCGATATAACGCAGGGGATTTATTACAGGCCTCCAAATCAGGAAGAGGAGGTGGATGAAGCCAAACATCTTCACCCAAATAAGTTCTTCTTTACTGCCTTGATCCAGGAAACAAGGGTGTGTTTGACACTGAAAAGCAACTCCCACACTTTTTATCCCAACCTTGTCCTTCCAAACGAGTGTAACCCTCAGTGTTGACACGCCAGTCGCGAGCGCTGTCCCACCAGGTCTCTGTGATGCCAGATGGATCATAGCTCTTTTCACAGGCTGCAGCTTCCAGCTCATCTGGATTATTCTCCATACATCTCACATTTGTATATGTGCTCTGGACACATTTTGCACGTTCATGAAGCACGCGCTTCCACTGCTTGACAAATAAGGTTTCTGTTTGTACCTGAAGCAAACCAGGTTAACCTTAATTTTGTTGTAAGCATGCTTAATTCCCCATCCTGATGGCTTTTTGGAGATTTTTCATATCATGGGGAGGTGGCTGCTCTAGCCTCGGTCCAGCAAAGCACAATGCCAAAACCTGTAGCTGTACACGGACATGCATGCAATGGCAAGCACAAGAGTGGTGGCATTGCTGTATGCTATTGATATCCCCAGGTTTGGAGCAGGTATGCTGAGAAGCTCTCGGATCTTGCCAAACCAGAGAATGCCACCATGGCCGTCCGGTGTCTGAATGAGATGATCACAGATGCTCTCCAGCATGTCCCCGATGTCCTCAAGTACTTGTCCAGACTCAAAAACAAAGGTGTCTTCAACTACTGGGCTAGTCTACAGGTAGGTTCATGTTTCCAGAAGGCTTCATCATCACGGGTTCCATAACCTCATTTATGGAGAGGGACACTGGTGGGAGAGGGGATGTCTATGTGCTACGCATAGTTTTCATATTAGTCCTCTTTCATTTCCAACTGAGAGAGATCAGGCATGATGATATGGATGAGTATGAATTCTTGCCTCGGGTAGAGAAACCAGGTGTTCTTCTGGTGCAGTGGCTCTCCTGTTTGCATGCTGCTAAGGTTTTGCATTTGTCGCTGTTTATCATTTCTCATTAGGTGATAGCCATTGCCACGCTGGCTGCTTGCTACAACAACAAAGACATGTTTAGGGGCATAGTGAAGATGCAGAAGGAACAAGCTGTCACTCTGATGAGGGATGCCACCAACATGCAGGCTGTCAAAGCTATAATGTCCCAGCATTTGGAAGAGGTCAGTTGGGTGCCTTGCTCTGGTAGGTACATACTCTTTTAGATGTAGACACTTTTTTCCAGCCCCCAGTGATACACTGAGGGCTTGGTTTGGTGACTCCAGTTAAGACCTTTTCTAGCTATTTAGTGATACACTGAGGGCTTGGTTTGGTGACTCCAATTAAGACCTTTTCTAGCTGTTCTGTGTCACTTGATGTTGCTGAACGCAATCTAGCAAACAAAGACGCTGCTAGACAGCATCTTAAAATAATAAGATCTTGGAGTGTACCTTTTTCCTTAATATGGTACCCTCCAGCCGTGCTTCTCTGCAATCCTATGACCCACTACTGTACTATCAAAGCCTTCTCAGTTAGGATCACTTGTGATGGATGCATTAAAGGAGGGCTGGGGGTTACGGGAAGACAAATTCAGGATGCAGAGTTATGCTCTCCAGAGAAAGCCTGTTCATGTGCTTAATGGCTAAAGAGCCTATTGTGGTGGGAACCATGCAGATAAGTAGTCACGCAAAGCAGGTTACGTGTCTCATGACACCTGGTACTCTTTGACGGGACCTTGTCCACATGGATCCATGATCTTCCTTCCCACGACTGTGGAGCCCTTGGAGTGGGTTTAGGTATTGAGGAAGAGGCAGAGCATTACTTGGGGTTGCTTAGCCCTTTAATGCCCTCAGGTGTGGAGGGGAGGGCGAGGGCATGCTCGGTGTGTGTATGGCAGGGGTGGGCAAGGGGTTCTCTCCAGCCTGCAGTGGGTACCGTGGTCTTGGCTGTCCCAGGTGGGGGTGGGGGGAGGGGGGCACCTCGGGCTGTGTCATGTGCAGCCAAAACTGCTGCACTGGGCCACAGCGGGGCAGGCATAGCATGGCAGCTGGACTTGGCTGCCTGGCAGCCCCCATCGTGGTGGCTCACTGTGTCTGGCTGCTGCTGCCAGTGTCACCACTGCCAGATCTAGCCCCACTGTCTGGGCTGGTGTACAGCTTCTGGTATACAGCGTCTCATGGGTGCTGCTGGTGAAACATCTCTGGCTTGACACATGCACGCACGGTGGGATTCGTGTGGGCAGAGACCTGCCAAGGAACCCCAGTTGCTGCCAGGGAAGTAACCCGCCTGCCTGGCTTTTGCACCCTGCTTAGGGGCCTGTTGCAAATCTGAGTCCACCAGTTATTTCCTCGCGGTTTCACTGAGTCTCACTAGTGCCAGGCTGTCCTGACCTCACAGTGCCAAGGCTTATGATGGGCTACAGCATGTTGAAGGCATGGCTGGAAAGGGTAAAGTGGAGTTAATAGGGAAGTCAGAACCATTTTATTGGACATCTGGGCTGTTGTTGCTGATACATTACACTTAAATAGTCTTCTGTGCAAGGCTGACACTGCTGTGGAGCAAAAACATTTGGCCATAGCCGTGGTCTTTGTAACGCTGCCAGGATTTTGGTGTGTAAGCATCTCAAACTTTGTCATCGACCAAGCTCTAAAGAGAGGGTCACTTATAACCCAATTCTAAGGAGGGACAAGTGCCCCCTCGTCTTTATTATAGGGGAAATGAGCTGCACGAATACAGTGGTCATGACTCAAATGTTGAGCAGGCCATATGGTTATTAATGCCTAGTAGTGTCCTGTTTGAGTAGACTCAGCATCCCACTGGTGATGTGGTCCTTGTGAAGGAGATGCCATTTCACAGGGGAGGGGCTATCCCATGGGCTGGAGTATCCCTGTTCCCATACTCACAGGTGGTTTCTTCCTTTTTCAGATCTACCAGAAAATCCCAAGCACAGACCCTTCTTCTAACAAGACCAAAGAGATCATCGCCTCTCTCCGGCCAATGATTTTGTCCTGAGGCACCATGGTGTCCCATAGCCATTACTCCCCCATCTACCTCTTGTGTGCCATTGTTTTGGTAGTAATGAGCTGGCAGTGTGGGGGCACAATGTCAAAGGCTTTGGGAGTGCGTTCAGGCTGATGAAAACCAAGAACTGGCACGAGGGAGAGTGCAGGTTGGCAGTTGAGCAATGTTGGGGACTTTATCCTGTTGTCCTGTTCCTCTTGCGGTGTGGTGCTGCAGGCTTTCTGGCAAGCAGAGACTGATGCCTTGAATGTAGGGTTGAGAAAAATATGGCCTGCAGGATCTGCCCCACCAAGGGATTTTGTCTGGCCTCTGGTGGGTCTTTCACTCCTGCAAACCCCAGGTGCAGGGGGCAGCCGAAGCTGTGGCGTGTATGGCTGGTCTGCCTGTCCTTGGGTGTGCAGCTGGGCGACATGATGGCTGGACGTGCTTCCCCCCAGTGGCAGCTCCTTCTGGCTGCTGCTGTCACTGGACATGGCTCTGATGCCCAGGCACCCTGGTATTGTGGCTCTTCCCCAGGTCCTGGCCCTGTAGTCACCACCCCATGATCCCGGGGTGTCCATGGAGAGTGGCCTGGACCTGCATGGGCAGGACTCAGGGCTGGGAAGATGGGATGGGGCCAAGGGCTGGTGGGGACCAGTGTCCAGGAGCAGGATGGGCAGGCAGGGCCAGGATCTTGGGGCGGTGACAGCGCGGGGCTGGGGCCACAGTCTGCTTCCCGCTCATCCCTGCAACTGGTGACAGTCTCACGGGCAGGGGCATGCGGGGTGTGGATCGCGGCCCCAACCCCACACTGTCACTTTCCTAAGATCCTGGTGCTGGGCACCCTCCCATCCCACTCCCGGACTCAGCTCCATCCCTGCCCGTGGCACCATCCCATCTGCCTGGTTGCACAGGTCCTGGCCAGTCTCTGGAGACCCTGAGATCTCAAGGCCATGACGGCACAGGGCCAGGGCCCCAACCAGAGCCACAAGCTGCTGCCCGCACACCCCTGCCCATGGAGCCAGCACCTGCTGCAGGGACATGCAGGCACCATATTGCCGTTGTGCCCTGGGGCCTGGCTCCACGCTGTCTCCACCCCATGATCCCAGTCCTGCCTGTCCATCCCACTCCCGGATACTGTTCCCAGCCTGCCCACAGCCCCATCCCAGGCATCTGGCTGAGCATACACGAGAGACACTTAGGGAGTTTTTTGAGCTGTTGCAGGTGGATGGGGCGTGCTGACCTGGCCTGCGACAGCTCACCAAAACTCCCTAAGTGGCCCTCCAGCCCAAATAATTGCCCATCCCTGCTCTAACAGATCAGGACATATGGAGATGTCCCTTGGCCCTGAACTTTTGTACATAACTGCCATTTACTGGGTCGGGGCATAGGTCCGTCTTGCCCTGGGAGAGTAAACTGGGTATGACCAGTCCTAGCCACGCTTGCAGCCTGCAGCATTTCAGGTCTAGGAAGTTTCAACTCAGAGGCCGAGCCCCTGTCTCCCACGCTCAATAGCTGCCGATACGCCTTTCCTCCATGTTAGCTGTAACCATTTCATTTTAAGGGGAGGTGATTGAAATACTCCTGGCTTTGTTTTTGCTGGTGTTTGCCCAAAAATGCCAATAGAGACCAGCGACGTGTACTGTCAACAAAAAGGATGTCCATTTTGTATAGGACCTGGAAACATTGTACAGGGAAGATGAGCTTGTCCAGTGACCTCAGCGGGAGTGTCTACATGTGCATTTAATGTGCATGAATAAACTCTGGGGCTATTGCTCTGGAGTTTATTCATATGCAGCCCATGGAGCCTGGTTGGAGCAGCCCAGCCTGGCAGGGGATCCAGGGCATGAGCCTGCCAGCCCGGGGCTGCTCCAACCAGGCTCCATGTGCTCTGGAGGGGCTCACTGAGGCATGAGGGTGCTTTCTGGCAACCCCGCACTACTATCCTGCAGTAGTTCCCACCAAGAGCAGGCAGCAGGGATTGGGCTTCTCTTGTCTCGGTCTACATGGGAGTGCATTCACCCAGGAATGGGAGAGACACCTTAGATGGAGACTTTCCTCCACAGCCCTGCTCCTGGGTAGCACACACAGCTGTCCCTACTTCAAGGATGGAGCTCAACCCTTTGGCAAAGGAGTTGTCTGTTGTAACTGGTTCCTCTAAGCTTGCACCAAGCAGTTGAGAGCTAATCCCGTGCCAACGGGCATATCTGTGTCTTTCACTCCACCACAAGGGTTTCGTATTGGAGGCGCACCTTCCCCAGCAGCATCTTCAAGCCCCAGACCGTGGGCTCTCACTAGCATCACCTCCTGTTAGCACCTGGACTGAGATACAGCTTGCTTTCCATGAAAGGGTGCTGGAAAACACTTCTGCTACCAGAAGCAGCATGTTCTCTTTTATTATGCGTGTTCTGATCTGCTAAAGTGAATCTTGACTGCTGTTTAGAGCCAGCAAAAGCAAGCATCTGCTGTGGTAGCAAGAGCAAGGGTACTGAAGCCTGGCTTTCAGCGGCTATGACAAAACTGTTACGTTCAAGATTGTTTAACTGGGAATAGCTGAGGTCTGTTGGCTTTGTAAAACACTACAGCACTGAGACATCCCAAGGACCCAGCAATTATGTTTAGCAGCGCTCAGACTTTGAACTAAGCTATGTCTAAAGCAAACATCCTCTAACTCTGTACAGCCTCCTGTTTTGCCAAGAATAAACTGATTTCTTTGCAGAGAAAGTGCTGTCTTATTCATTCGGGGTGTAGAGAGGTAGCTAGCCACATTAGTCTGAAGTCAGGCAGAAGGCAGGGCAGGGTGGTACCTTAGACACCAACTAGTTCAGAAAGGCATAAGCTCCTGTAGGCAACATAATTTAGTCATAGGTGTCTATCATCTGTTTGGGCTTCAAGAGGCAGACAGAAGCACTCCTAATTTATGGGGCATTGAGAGGACAAGTCCAGTAGGGTGCCCCACTACTATGGTTTCAAGAGATCTAAGTAGAGCCTACAGCAGGAGCAGGCAATTATTTTGGGCAGAGGGCTGCTTAACAAGTTTGGGTGAGGTGTTGGGGGCCACATAGGTAGCTCGGCCCCTTGACAGTTGCCCCACCCCCTGGTTGCCACATTGGGACCAGAAATTCTGCCCCCTAACCCCTGATCTTTGCCACCAAAAGTCCCTTGCTGCCCCTCTCCTCCACAATACTCTTTTGGGAGGGGGGTTGCCATAGATCTCATAATACTCTTTTGGGAGGGGGGTTGCCATAGATTTCATTGATTTCGTAGATATTAGGGCTGGAAGGGACCTCAAAGATCATCAGATGACTCTAGCAAGATAACCATCCAAACATTTCTTGAACCAGAAAAATCATCTTAGAAACAGAAAAAAAACAACCAAATCATACACTAGAAGTCAAACATTTACTATATTTTAATTTTATTACAAAAAAAAATATTTGTCATGACTTGTGATTGTGTACTGTATATAGAAGGGATTTCAGAATAACTAAAAAATAGTGTCAATCTTTTATATTGTGTGTGTATGGTGGAGTGTGGCTGTGTGTGTTTGTATGGTGGGGTGTGGGGGTGTGTGGGGAGGTTGTGAGAGGGTGTGGTTGTGTACAGGGGCATAGGGTATGTTCGGGTGTGTATGTCGATGGGGGTTGTGGGGGCAGAGTGTGGGAGGGGCATAGGGTATGTTCGGGTGTGTATGTCAATGGGGTTGTGGGGGCAGAGTGTGGATGCGTGGGGTGTGTGGAAGAGTGCGGGCAGTGTAGGGACACCCCACACACTCCCTCCATGGTGCACACCCCTGCGGCCAGCAGCAGGAGGTGAGCTCCCTCCACCCTTGGCAAAGTGCTGGGACCTGTGCACCTGGGGACGGGGAAGGAGGTGGGCTCCAGTGTGGAGCTTCCCTTGCTGCAAGTGTGGGAGCTCCAGGCACACGGCATAAATCCCCGGTGATAGAGGCAGCCAGGCAGGCTTTGCTCTCTGTCCTGCGCACAGCACTGGCTGGAGTCGCACCACACCGGGTGGCTGCGCTGGGCACGAGTGTCCTGACCTCTTCACCTGCTGCTGGTGCCAGCAGCGGGGCCTGCACACCATGGGATCAGTGTGCGGGGGGTCCCTACACCCCGCACCCTCACACCCACACCCTTTCCAGCTGACACCCATGCTCCTGCTGCTCCCCTGGGAGCAGGCTCCACGCTGCACTTTGCACTTCTGCCCAACTACAACTCCACCTCCCCCCACCAGCTCTGCCACTTTCCTACCTGCTGCCCTGAGCAGGTTGGACTTCCAGGAAGCCAAGCAGGTTCCTATGGAGTGGCTGCAGCAGGAGGCCTACCTGGAAGCTGTTGCTGGCTGGCCAGGGCCGTTCTGCCCAAGAGGGTGGGAGCAAGGCATAATAGGGTATGTGGTGGGGTTGTACATGTGGGTGCCTCGCTGGGTGGGACGCAATTCATTTCAGGGTGCTGCAAGCTGGATGAAAGTGCCTGGCAAGCTGGATGTGGCCCACAGGCTGTATTTTGCCCACCCATAGCCGACAGGGAGTACAGACTCTGCTGTAGCTTGTGCAGCTATCACTCCCACATTTCTAGGAGGCCCCATCTGTTGTTCAGAGAGAAGCAAGCCTGGGCACTGCAGAAGTTTCCCCCTCCCTCAGTCTTCACTCAATGGGCAGGCAACCACCCACAAGGCCTGCTCCACAAAGAAGAACAGAGACTCTGGAGATAATGTGGGGAAGATGCTGTGAGGTTTGGACTGGATGTGCAAAGAGGGAGATGCCAGAACGTACAACCGGCAGTGGGGGCAATGAGGAGGATGACTTGGTAGAACATGAGCTAATGTTCTTCCAGTCAAGAGCTGAAGGGTGCCTCTGGATGTGCAGGGAGGCTGCTCCAATACCCTGTAAATACAGCACCCTGTAATTACAGGGTGCTTTAACTACAGCTCATTGAACGATCTTTAGTTAAAGCACCCACGCCACCATTTTAAAGCACAGGGATGCTGATACATGAGACGCTGCAGGTGCTTTAATTAACTATTGCATTAGCTTAATAAAGGTGGTATGTAACTTTAGACTCATTAGCTATTCTGTTTCTCTATCAGTGGGAAAGATGAAAGAAGGTCCCTGCTGGAACCTGCAGGTAATAAAACTGCAATTTTTTAATCCCCTTCATGCTCAGTTAGGCCAAGGACTAGAGCCCTTGGCTTCATAGAGTTTGCCCAGCACAATGTTGGCACTACACTTGCCTTTGGAACAAGAGCTGCACCATGAATCCCACCCGCAGAGAAAATGAAGTAATCCAGTCCTGGCACAGAGGAAGACCCAGGACAGCTGATTCAGGAGACCTCCAACTCTGCCAGCCATCACCTGCCCCCACACCACAGCCCCTGAGGACCTGGCCTCAGCCACTCCTGGGGCGCATCTAGCAGCAGAGCCCTCTCCTTCCAACTCTCTTGGGGCATGGCACAAGATGGCTGCTTAAGCACTCAGGTCCTTAGCTCTCCATATTTCACATCCTAATAGCATCAAGATGATTTTGTTTTGTTTCTTTTTGCTTAATTTTCATGAGTAAAATATGTGGACTCTTTATGTATGTATAAATGGCATCAGCAAGCTGTGGAAAGAAATACAAGCATACGAAGAGGACAGGGCCTGGCTCTCTCAGTGATGAGAGAGAGATGCCTCAGGCCTTGCTATGTCTGGAGAGCATCTCTCAGAGGCAGATTTTGTCAGAGAAACTAGAAGGAGTTTCTGGGGTTATACCTGGGCTTTCTGCAGGCATCAGTGAGATTAAAGCATGCACTGGAATCCTGGAAAGTGATGTGAATAAGAACAGCATTGATATTGTGGAGATTAAAAAAGAGAATGCTGTTCTTAAATTGAAGAGCAACAGATTAAAAGAACAAGAGGAACTGGAGCAGCGGTTCTCAAACTCGGACAGATTGTGCCCCACCAATGTAAAATTTTACAACTTTAAGTACCACCAGCAAATTTTTGTCATGTAAAGTAATTATAATAAATCTGTAAATGCGTACCACTGACAGTTGTCTACGTACTACTGGTGGTATGCATACCACAGGTTGGGAACTGCTGAACAAGAGAATAATTCCTGTAGAAATAATGTAAGATTAATTGGGATTCCTGAGGGCTGTGAGGAAACAAATATGATTGGTTTCTTACAACATATCCTGCCAGAAATCCTGAAACAAGATCTATCGTTGCCGCCACCTGAGGGCAAAAGAGCTTGCCACTCGTTAGGAGATCAAATCCTAACCAGAATGGGCTCAAGCTTATGTTTAAGCTCTTGAGACTCTCTGATAAGGCTCACCTTTTGTCATCAGCTTAGAGGATTGGTAATTTTCTGTTTAAAGGACGTAACTTCTCACTATTTCCTGATTTCTCAAAAACTGAGCACGAAAAGAGCATCCGTCAATCAATTAAGCAAGCTCTACATTTGGCTCTGAAGTTCCCTCACTATGGGGATCAGCTGTCTTAGGGGGTCATCAGCAGTGTTGAGGGTCTCAGTGGCATCAAGGAAGGGCTGGAAGACAACCAAGATCTGGGAGATGGTATCCCACTCAGCTGTGTTTAGGGGAATGCTGATCCCAAGCTCCCCAAGCAAGGCCATCTCATGGATGGCCTTCTGTTGCTCCACCAGCCTCTCGAGCATCAGGTATGTGGAGCTCCACCGAGTCTCCACATCCTGCATGATTTTGTGCTGTGAGGTCTTCACCTCTGCTTGTTTGTCCGGCAGCATCTTGCCCCCTTGATGCTGCGGTGGAAGTAGCCCACCACCTTACTAAATTTGGAAACAAGCTTGCTGGTGGTGCTGGTGCCATCCCAGGCAGTCCTGTCCCCCTCCAAGGCATCCCTGACAATGAGGTGCAAATTGTGTTGCATACAGCAGATGCCAGCAAAGTTGGCATCACACACCACCTTAACTGTATTGGCCCCATTGTCAGTGGCCAAGAACCTGTGGGTGAGCTCACTCAGCCCGATGAGCTACCCCTGCACTAAGCAGTTCATGGCCCCTATGATCTCTGCGGCCTTTGGGGACTCATCCATCACCGCAGCTTGAACGAGAGCCCGCCGACAGCCTGATTGGTTGTACCAGTGCCCTGTGAGGGAGAGATAGGTATGATCTCCACCCCAGCTGTTCCAGTTATCTGAGGTGCAGTGTAAGGCTACCTGCAGATCTGCCTTGCACAGCTCCTCCTTCAAGTACTCCCTGCATGCCTCATACACGGAGGGCATAACTGGCCTGCTGAAGGTGGCGTGTGTGGGCACTTGGTAGGATGGACCATGACTGCCATGAGCCACCTGAACCCTGGCTGCTCAGTTAAGGAGAAGGGCTGGCCATGGACAGCAAGAATCTCCCCAGTGCTCTGGTCTCGCTCACTCTTGCAATGTGCCCCACTTTCTGTCCACCTCTCCCTCACTGTTCCAGGGTGGCCTGCATCTGCTTTGGGGAAATGGGGGCTTTGAAGTGAGGGGGAACTTCCCTTTGGGCATGCTCTCACTGGTGCCAGGCTGAGGAGGAGCATGGTCAAGGGGGTGATGCCTGAGGGGGTGCATCAGCATCTCCGTGGTGCTTATGTGTGTTGTTCCTTTGCCTCAGCTGGGTTGGGGTCAGCAGTGCAGGCAGATAGCATATGAAGGGTCATCTGTCAGCTCAAAGTGATCTGAGACCACACTACCCGCTCAGTGGGTGCATGTGTCGATGATGCTGCCCTTTCCCCCTCCTCGGCAGGCAGAGGCACAGCAACAGAAGGAGCGGACTCACATGAGCCGCTTGCCTCCACCTCTATGTCATTCTCCTCCAAAGTGCCTTCGGGGGAAGGAGACCTGGCTCTGGGGAAACTTGAGGGGTGTGGAGCACA
>NW_005843747.1:23605-54488 GCF_000455745.1 Alligator sinensis | reverse complement strand
ACTGACCTTTGTTCCTGGTCTCTCAAGTGACATTGCGGGAGTCACCGTTCACTGGACTTCAGTGGCTACACAACGTACATAGGTAAAGTAAGAAATGCTTTAGAGAAGGCTTCAAATGGGAAACAAGATTTCAAGCCTTGTCAAGACAGACCACAAGGACTAAGCCTGAATCTGCAATTCACAATAAGTACAGGAATGGGAAATAAAAGGAAGTTCATGTTGTAGAAAGTGGGAGACATGCAAAGATCTGGTAAGGGACTGACCTTTGTTCCTGGTCTCTCAAGTGACGTTGTGGGAGTCACCATTCACTGGACTTCAGTGGCTACACAGCGTACATAGGTAAAGTAAGAAATGCTTTAGAGAAGACAAATTGTCACCTCCTCTCTACCCTTTCTCATAAAACAACGTTGACATTTCACTTTTTTTTCCCTTGTAAATCAATTTGTTTTACCACCAGCTCTGAATTCCATATGCCAGCCAAAGGATGGATGACTAAGGAGGGATGTGATACCTCCCGAGAAGCCTCTGAACCAAACAGCTGCTGAGGGAAGATGCATGCTCCTCTGCATAAGTGGCTCATGTGAGACTTGGGGCCTGAATTCAATTCCCTGCTTTGTGACTTCCTTTGTGACCTTAGAAAAGTCCTTGAGGGTTTGTCGACACTACGGAAGCAACCTGTCAGAGCCAGGCCATTCCTGATCGCACCCGCGTGAAGTGCCACTGTGAGGTCTCTCTCGGCTCAGCCCCAGCAGCCTCTCTCTATTACTCCAGAGACTGCAAGAAGCCACAGATGGATGCCCTAAAGAAGGGGTGGCCAACCTGCTACAAAACTGTGTAGCACACAGCAGAGCAGGCAGATAGGGCAGGGAGCAGAAAGCAGAGCAGAAGATTGAGCAGAGGGCACAGGGCAGGGAGTAGAAAGCAGGGCAGCAGAGAGGGCAGAAAGCAGAGCAGCAGATCGGCAGGGAGGAGGTTCAGAGTGGCGCTCGGGAAGGGGACAGGGCTTAATTTGTGGCGCGCCGTTGGCCCCACCACCCTAAAGCATCTTCACTGGTTCACTTCTCTGTTTCAAGGAAGCCAGGGAGGACGGGCTTGCTCAGGAACGGCTGGACCAGGGTAGTCCATTGCTTCAATATAGACACGTCCTAGGGGCTAGAGATGGGACGTAGGGGCTGCGATGCTGAGGATTTCAGGACTTTGTTTTCAGGGTTTAGCCACCTACTGGAATTCATAACCTCCAAGTCGGATGTACAGGGAATGGGATCCACAATAGCCATCACTGAATACTATGATGTAAACCATAGAAAATGCTGGGGTGAGAGGTGTGTTTTAAGCATCTCTCTGGGGCTAAGGCACTTTATCTAGGCCTGCAGGGTGGCATCTTCCTCCACCAGGGCCGGTCACAGGCATGGGCGAACAGGGCAGCCACAGAAAGGGGGCCCAAAAATGGGAATTTTTTATTATTATTATTATCTCTGAAGATATTATTATCATAATCTATGGGCCCAATACTAAAAGTTTCCCCGGGGCCACCAGGAGCCTAGATACGATGCTGTTCTCCACATGGGATTTATAGCCTTGACATTTCTCTTGGAGCCCTTTCCCAGTGCCTTAAGTCCTTCCTTTCCAGGCCTAAGGAAGGAGCACGCTCCAATAAGTCAGTGGTTACAACGTTCCTCCAGGATGTAGAAGACAAGTTCAGTTCCCTTCTACGCCTAGGGGGATTTGTTCCCTATCTCCTGGCCAGCAAGCTATTGCTTATTCCGCTTCAGGACAAGTGCTGTCATTTTCTCCTGTTGGAGTGTTCCTCCCTGGGCAGACTACTTAAATATGCATTGGGCCAGAGAGAGAGAAAAACGTTCTCTAAATTAGTCTTTAGGGTACTTGCCTGGGAGCGGCGAGATGAAAGTCTCGGTCTGTGCTCTAATGAGCACTTTGCTATTTGCTCTGAAATATTCATTGAAGCAGAGACTGGAACCCAGGAATCCAGAATCCCACAAGTTCCCTAACCACTGTGATAGTGGCACACTCATTTTTGCTTTTGCTCTCTGGGCGCCAGTGAATATTTCGGTAGCCCATGTCAACCAGATCATCTTCAACCAGAGGGAAGAAACTAGACTCCACCTTAACCCTAGAATACCCTACCGTGTGGTGAGCAGGGAGATTTAAGAAGTGTTGGTTCAAATCCCCTAGGCAGAGTTGAGATTGAAGCCCAGGTGAGTACATACATCCTAGGTGAGTACCCCAGTCACTTAGCTACTGGATAACATCGGAGTGGCCACCTTCTTCCCCTGTGTCTGTACAGAGCCTGGTGGTACGCTGAGACGCAGAAACATCTTCTAACACTGGGCAACTTTACTGTCAAAAAACTTGGGACCTACAGACCTTCAGGACTGGACAGCAGCAGAGCAGGGATGTTAAGGATATACATTTTGGACTTAGCTTTCCAAAGGGGCAGTTAGGTCCCTAAGTCCCTTTGCAGATTGAGCCTTCAATCTCTCTGTCCTTCTGTTTCCTACCTGGAAAATGAGGGTCGCATTTCCCAGCCTCGCCTACCATTTTTCATGAGTATAAAGACGGGAGTTTGCGAGGGTTTCCTATACTTTTCGTTCCCTCCTTTCCTAAGTCTCTCTCTCCTGCCCTGCCTGCTCTGAGAGTTGGAGAGTGGGGGCTGGCTAGGCATGGAGCAGGGTGGAGTAGCCAGAGGGCAGCCCCAGCTGATGCCCCTTCCAGACCAGCAGGAATCATTTTTCTTCCTCCCCCACAACACAAACGGAGAGAAAAAGGATACAGGGAAACCTGGGGGGTTAACAAGGAGTTAACTAATGGCTAACAAAGATAGCGCTGGACTAGGGAGGTGCAGCAGAGCCTGAGGTGGGTGCTGGAAAAGGCTACAGATGGGAGTGGGGAGCTGTAAAGGAAAGCTGGGGAGGAGGGGAGCTGGGGCAGCATAGCTAGAGGTGATAAGGAAACAGAGGGCAAGAACTATAGGAGGAAAAAATATTGGAGAGCCAGAAAGACGATGCACAGACAAGAGGGCCTTGGCGGGCACGGAGACGAGGGGCGGTAGGGGCTACGAGGCAGAGGCTGAGCGAGCGGCAAGGAGAAGCTCCTCGATGGGAAGCACAGGTGTTGGAAGCAGTTGCCTGTGCCGTTTGAGGAGACAGTGGTAGCTCTGATGAGCATTTGAGATTCAGGTGTGCCGCATATGCCTAATGAAATGCAAATCTCCTCCACATTGTTTTGGTACATTTTCCTGCAGACTCAAGAATGGCCTCGTTTCTGAGAAAAGTGTCACTGAAATCCAATAATTCTCTTTTGAGAGAAAATGGGCTACTTTGAATGAAAATGACTTCGCACTGAACGCGTGGTGAAACTCATTCATTTGGGTTTTTCTCTTGTTTTCAAAGTGAAAAATAGCCGTTTCCTAGAAATTTCGCATAACAGCACATTTAGGGTGTGTGAAATCATGCAAAACAACACTTTGTGCGCTCTCGCATCAAATTCCATCCATCACGCGTTTGGAAGTCTACGTGAATCGTATTGTCGGCCACTTATTATTGCTCTAACTCAAAATAAAGTATCACAACGCAGAAGAGAAAGTGACAAGCGTAAGTTAACTCGGGGGGGACCCGACATACGTGGCTGTACAGCGGGCGTAAGTATAGGGAGAACGCTCTCCATTTCCTTCGAAGCTAAACATATCGAACTCTAAGTGTCTTTCTGTAAGACATTTTCTCTTGCTCTCCAGTCATCTTTCTGGGCTTTTCCTACATATTTTCCAGTTTTTCAACATCCTTTTTAAAAAGTGGACAGCTGAACTGTTTGCGGTACCACTCCTGCTTATGCCATTTGCAGAGGTAGAATCGTGTCTTACTCCTCTACATCCTAGTCGCCTTTAGCTACGTTCAAAGATTGCATTGACACTTCTTGCCAAAATAGTACCCTGGGCGCTTATGTTCAATTGCTTGTCCGTTATGCCCCGTAAATTATTTTCAGAGATGCTGATTTCCAAGGTTCTGCATACAGCTGAGCTCCACGTTCCTAGGTGTGTCAATCTGCACGTGGCTGTATTAAAACAAGTTTGGTTTGAACGGGCCCAGTTTACCAAGAAATCCAGATTATTCTGTATGTTTGTCCTTCCCTCATCATGATTTTTCAACTGCCAATCTCTCTCTCATCTGCAAATCTATCAGCAGCAATTCTTTACTTAGTTCTAACGCCATTAATAAAAATGTTGATTATATACAGACCTAGAACTGTTTCCTGTTGACACCCACTAAAAACTCTCCCATTCAAGCAGTGATTCCCTGGAAACAACTTGTTTTCGAGACTGGTCACTTAGCCATTCCTTAATCTAATTAACGAGGGCGTTATTGATTTGCAGGCTGCTACTTTCCTAGGCAGAATATCATGTGGCACTACCATGTACTGCATTTCTGCAAAGAACAATGATCCTTTTCCATTGGGATGCTAGGCATTAATAAAAGTTATAGTTATGAAGTTTTCCCCTCTTCGTTACTTTATTGCTTAGATTTTTAATTACAAAGGTGCCCTCATTTTGAGAGCCCTAACAATTGTGTGGATGATTCAGCTACATTTATGGAAACTAACTTTTTTAAGTCAAGGGTTTGCTTTCCGTGCTAAGTAGATGACTCCCTGATCCTTTCTAACCCAGTACCATGTGTTGGACATAGGGGCAATCCTAGACTGCAGTTTATTTAGAATCAGAGAAACAGGGTTGGCATCTACCCCCTGCTCAAGGCAAGATCTTCCCTGTCTAAACCAACCCAGAAAAATGTTTGCTAACCTTCACTCAACTTCCAGTGATGGAGGTCCCAATACCTCTCTAGATCAGTGATCTTAGCCTTTTTAGACTTAAGTCACACCTTGTTACACTCAAGGCACCCCTCATTAAACTCAAGACACCCCTTGGAAAATGCCACTGCAATCCTGCTGGGCAGAGCCTGCCTGGCAACTGCAGCATGGCTTCAGGAGGCCCAGCTCCACTTTTCAGCAATGCATGCTACCCATTTTGGGGGTATTTTTCTGCAGGTTTTTTTGATCCCTGGATATCCAGGAGTCAAAAAAAATTATGGGGAAAAAAAACAGAGCAGTGCACACACAGGCAGCATGCCCTTGCAGTGTGGAGAACACCCGACTGTGCAGTACGTGGCGCTGCAAACTTGTCTGCGACACCCCATATCGCACGGCCACACTTGTGTGGACGTGCCCTCTGGGTTTATCTTTTGAATAATATTTTCACGCTTAACTGTGCTAACATTGCGTAGCACCCCCTGAATCCCTCCAAACCAGGGTGCCATGGCTGGTTGACAATCGCTGCTCTAGATAATCTGTTCCGGGGCATAACCCTCCTCATAGCTAGAAAATTCTTCCTAGTAGCCGGTCAAGATCCCTTTTGTTGCAATTTAAGCCTATTATTTCCTATTTTGTCCTCTCAAACTCCCAAGCTCTGGTTTACCAGAACAGTGCTCTGTTAGGCCCAAGAAAATAATGGCAACTTCGATTTTTCAAAATTCATTTTACACGCAGGGAATATCCTACAAGTTCTGACAGTTCTGGGTAAATTGGGGACGGAGTCGTGTTGTTACACTGAGGATTGTGAAGTTATCTGCTCTCAGTTTCTCATTAATGTAACAAAGTAAGAGTATTTGTAGAACCTGCTCCCAAACCAATGAGAGTTTGGCTCTTTTCTATGGTAGGAATGAGATCCAGGCCCAAATCTGGTTCCCTAATAAAGAGATGATCATTTTCTTAATTGCTATCATAACACTAGCATGGCCACATTTCAGTGGCAGATAGTGGGCAATGAATTAAGTGGCTTGTTTTAAAAGCTTTTTGTCTGAGACTGGTATGAGGCAGCTGCAGCTAGGTCTCCTGCTTCAAAGAGCCGCTCATTGCCTCTGCAGCACTTAATACCAGTTAAAATTCATTTCTGCACATTTAGGGACTACCTTGCTAATAGCAACCCATTGGTTAGATAGGAGGAGAAAACTTTCATCGAAGAGAATCTATTTTCCCTTCCTTTGGATGGTTGGCAGCTGCAAGGTGATGTTGTGTTTGGGGTCATTAAGTATTCAACATTTATAAGTGAGTCAGAGAAGCATCAGTATGTGTTACTAAGAGGAAGGAAGGAATTCAAGGACAGCAGGAGAAAAGTGAGAACTTTATTTAAAGCTTTATTTAAACCCTTTCCTGAGAAAATCCAACATGGTGACTGCACCAAGCAATATGCCCAGGGCAAATCCTATTTCAATGCCACATGAAGTTATATAGCCACTTTTGGCACTTAGAGCTTAGAGTCTGTTTCCATTTAAATAGCTCTGCTTGCGGCTATGCTTCCCCGGAACCGCTGGTCTCTGCAGGCCATTCAGTTGCCTTCTGTGCTAAAACAACCACTCGAGGCACCAGTCTGACAGCTCACCTTTTGTTTTATGTCCACGTAATACAGAAGAAACTAGAGCACTTCCTAATAACGAACCCAAGTTCTGCAGCTTACAAAAGTAATATTGCAGTTGTTTTGGTCATCACTGTAGAATACTGCAGTACAAGGGTATATGATTTACAGAAACAAGTCAGGTGCATAAGAGGATCTTTTAACGTTGCATTGGTTTCTCAGATTTTATGTAGTTGTATTTACAAATTTTAAAAAGCTGGGATGTTTAAACCACTTGTCTTTTTATGGTTCCTGATCGAAAATGGGGAAAGGAGAAAGCACGTGTCTAAGTGATAATGAGGATGATGCGGCAACAAGCACAAGAACCATAATCATAATGGGCTGAATTCTTCACACACCTTCACACTGCAAAGAAGCCGTTCAATTAAACAGAACCTCTCGCTATCTATTCATTTCAAAGGCAAGGACCTCATTGTTCTCTGTTGCCTTATTTAGAGTGAAACAGGGTTATTTTAAAGACAGACCTTTTGCATGGATTCTGGTTCTGTTTCTGTTTCTGTTTGTGCTCCATAATCCCAGTGTAACCATGGGGCTCGTCCTCGGCAATAATTGCCCATCCTGCCAAACACTCCTCCGGGTTTTGTAAGATGGGGAAGTGGCAGGAGGGTGCTGATCTGATTCAACCTAGCCTTGAGATTGGGGCAGAACTGCTGAGGTGGCTACTGGGAGGGGAGAGGGAGGATCCTGGACACCTGGTACCCAGGGCATCTGCCCACCTGTGGCTTTACAGCCCAGGCTTGGGGGTGGCCTATCATATGGATTCATTGTCTTTCCTCCTGCGTAGAGCCAGCGTGCAGGCACTGAAGCTGCGGGTTTGGAGGGTAAAGCAGTGACCACGGAGGGACAGGACTGCTGTGCCATCTCCTGTAGGGAGATGATTTCCCCCCCTTCCATGAAGCTGCTGAGATGACCAATCCCCCTCCCTACACATGGCTCAGTGCCTATGTGTTATATTAGGGAGAGGTTAGCCACAGAGCCTCATCCAAAGCCCCCTGGAGTAGGTTTAAAGACTCCCGCTGTTTGCTGTGGGCTTTGGATCAAAGCCTAGAGTCAGGATAACAAACTCATTTCACTTGTGACCTGAACCAGGATTGACTTGCATCACTGATCATTTCAGGGCTCTCACTTGCAGGTCTGACACCAAGAAATACTTTGCTAAAGTGAACGGGACTTTTCTGTGAGTAAAAATCAAAACATTTAAGCCTCAATTTACAAGTAAACAATTCCAATGAGACCTGAAAATATTATTTAAGTGAAAATGAGTCTAAAAAAGATGCCTTTTTGACACTGAAATGGCAAGCAAAACAACACACTTCTTCCATTTGGCTTGCCTCTCATGAATGAAAGGCAGTCCTCTAGGTAGTACTTCCTAAACCTGAAATCGGAGTGGAAGTCTGAATGGATTCGTTAGTCCTGCATCACGCTATATTTAGACAGTTTCCTTTTAAAATTAGATGTCTTCAGGTTTATACCATGGCAATCTAAGTATAACAGATAAAAAACTAGCCCAAGTTGAAAAGCCGTGGTGCCAGTCTCATGATTTTATTGTGACCATCCTGATTTTTAGTAGTTTCCCAAAAGCCCCGAGCTACTCAAATCAGACTATTTGCATGAAAACCTGTTTTCATTTGAAATAAAAAAGTAAGTTTCTAGGTGCCATGATTGCAGAGACATGCTTGAAGTTACAGAGTAAATGCAGTAGTCAAATACCACCCCCACTCCAGCATTTCTCAATTAAAACAAATCACCTGGTTTTAAGATGCTCTCATGATTTCTGGGAGCTGGACTCATTTTTTAGTATTTGTGGCTGGCAATACTGGAAATGATGAAAGTGATATAACATTGTAATATATCACATATATATATCTATATATCTGTGTATACCCTTAATATCCTTAACATTATAAGGATAATGGTTTAGATAGAGCTATAGCTATATATAACTATATATATAAAACATTATCCTTATAACATTAAGGATATATAGGTGTATATATATGTGTGTGTGTGTGTACATGTATATATATATATAGGAGATATATGTATATATATAATATATATTATAATGTTATATGTATATGTGTATATATATATGCAGGAGATATATGTATATATGTGTAGGAGATATATATATCTATTATAATGTTTTATATATATATATATATATATATAAAACATTATCCTTATAATATTAAGGATATATATGTGTATATATATGTGTGTGTGTGTGTGTGTGTACATATATATATGTGTAGGAGATATATGTATATATATTAAGGATATATATATATATAATATATAGATTATAATGTTATCTGTATATATGTGTGTATGTATATATATGTGTAGGAGATATATGTATATATATTAAGGAGATATATATATGTGTGTGTGTGTATATATATATATAAACATTATTCTTATAATATTAAGGATTGCACTCCAGACAACAAGGTCACACAATGTCTAAATGTCCCACTCCTGGTCTTGGGAACTGTCATTGCATCACCTCTGCTGCTTGTTCTCATTTTGGAGTGAAGTGGAGAGAAAGGCAGTCTCTAAGGTAGGTGATTCATGGACCACTGAGACCTTTGGGGAGGAGGACCATGTCCATCATTTGGACCTGGTACGAAGCACAAGGCCAGTGCAATGCACAGAAGACTGGCATGGTGTGCCCTTGTCTATCCCTTGCACTTAAAAGACGGGTTGCAGCAAGCTACATGTCTCATTTCCCATGACTTCCTGGTGTCCTTTATCACCTCTAAAACTGAGTTGGAAACCATAAATGTAGAAATAGGCAATTAGGAACTATTGTATAAAACTTGTTGAGCTTTTTGTTCTTGGCCTGAACAGCACCTTGCAAACAAGACGGTAGTCCATGATCAGGGCATTTGAACATCATGGAAAAACAAATAATAATCAATAATAATCATGTATAATTGATCCCAAGCATGGCCTTCTACAGTTAGACAAGTCAGCAGGAAAATGCCAGAGGTTCTAATTCAGTGGTTTCCTCTGACTCCTTTCCATTTGGGGACGGGGGGGTTTCATGCACGCACATCTCCAATGCACTGGACATCCGTTCTGCTATCAGGTTCTGTGGACCGCAGTAAATCTGGACCATCTGTGCAGGAGCCCTGAGTATCCCCTTTAGCTCCAGGACCTCTTGGTTCCCTTTCTGCTTGGACACCACAAACTCTTCCCAGGACGGGGAGGTTTCCAAAAACAAAGAGGTCACTATACTAGTGCAGCTGTTGTTTCTGTGGACGCTTACATGGTGCTGCTATCCTGGCCCTTTCCATCCTGGGCCCATACAAGGAGTCCAAGCTTGCAAAGAAATTTCTCTGGGGACTTGAGAAGAAGTGGCTTGCCTTAGGTAGGACCCCCAGTTTGGCATGAGAATGGCTTGATGCATTTCAGAGGGTCTCTTCAATCTG
Source organism: Alligator sinensis (assembly GCF_000455745.1). Taxonomy (NCBI): domain Eukaryota; kingdom Metazoa; phylum Chordata; order Crocodylia; family Alligatoridae; genus Alligator; species Alligator sinensis. The sequence continues at coordinate 44,573 of NW_005843747.1, read as the reverse complement.
TGAGTCAATAGGGACTAGTCGGGTCCTCAGTATTTATACTGGCTAAACAGCATTGACACCCGTGACTAAAACTGAGGCCAGAAACCTGGAAAGCAGTCAGCACAAGCAAACCATACGTCCTCACGGGATCTAACTGGTGTCAACCGGGCTGTATGCAAGCACATGGGTCCATCTGATGATCACTTTTTGGGCAGAGCCTTGACAAGGACCCTTGGATTTGGAGCTACAGTGTCCAAGATGATCATTTCTGAACCTGATCGATTCCCTTGTGAAAAGCTTAGCGTCCAAAAGCAATATTGTGGCACTATTTCTTATTTACACATAATGCCAAGAGGACACGAGGAATTTGGGGTCCAATCTTGCTTTCAGGTGGGATCAGGATAGCGCCACTGGCATCAATAAAACCATGCCATTTTGCACCAGCTGAGGATTTGCTCTTTTATGCATATGTGCCATTGGTTAAGGAAGTGAATTGACACATCGAAGTGATAAACAACATAACTTCAGATGTACAGATTCAGTGGAATTACGTAATTACTTTCTTAAAGCTAAAAGTATTTCAAGTGTTTAATTGCCAGTGCTACATAACAATCTAGAGTAATTATATAATTAGCAAGAAATTACAGATCCCATTAGGTACTTAGAACAAGTCAAATTTAGTTTTGATTTTTTTTAACAGGGAGGGCAGATGTAGCGCATGTGTTTTCTGCATAACGATGCGGCCTCAAAGAAACAGGTTCTTTGCTTATTGAAAAGTGCTTTTTTTTTTCAGGAAATGAAAAATTTCAGTAATGATTTGGAAAATGATTTAGATAAAATTTCTGTGAAACACCTCTTAAGAATGTCACTCAAAGGAGCATTTCAATAATGGCAGAATTTCCCCCCCAACGTTTCATGTTTGGAACAAAGGGGCCATTTTTTCTTGGGGTGGGGGGGCCTTTTTGTGGAAAAATGTTACCAGCAACAGTGACAAGGTCGCCCAGCTGATCTGTGACCAAGATGGAAGAGAAACTAGAAGACTTACTGGCCAAGCTTGTAGTGTAGCCACTGGCTCATATTCCTTCTCTGCAAGGGAAGACCCATCCTGAGACAGGTGCAACGTCACACCATGTATTGGAGCCGTGTTGCTATTGAACGTCTCTATCGTATTCTTGATGTTACCATACGGATGCCCAACGCTGCACTCATGCAAGTGAACGGGAGCCTTGCCATTTACCTGAGTGCAAGGAAGACTGCTCCTCGACTCCGCTCTCGGGGCTCCACGTAATAAAGATCTTTATTGCAGAAGCAACGGGAACTATTCATCCATGCGGACGAGAATAAGGCCCGTGCGTGTTAATTTCTATAGAGAATCGCCGATCTAGACATGACAGAAAAGGATCCTGCTTCTTTTGGAGCCTTTGAGCGTTGTCTGTGCAACAAAATCGATTTGGATTTCTAAAAAGCCTTGCCGATTTCATTGGAAAGGCATCTCGCGGAGTGAAAACCCGCAGGGAGCCAGGAGGAAATAATGGAATGGTTAAGTAACTTACTACAGGCAGCAAAGACTATTTGTAACGGGAGCTATGTATGTCAGCCTGGTTCTGGGCCCAAGAAATCGTCTGTAAAGCTGATTTAATTAGGTGATCAGGCAAAAAACAAGGAGTGTTAAGCAAAGGAGTCAGATGAAATACATTGGTCCTAATATACAACAGAATCACAGAATGGGGAGTGAACAGTGAACAATGGAAGAAAAATCGCTGCACAAAAAGACTTTGAAATTATACTGCAAACTTTAGACAATTCATTGTCGTCTGGACTTTTTTAAGCGTGTGTGTGTGTGTGCATTCACATATATATACACATACATGTGTATGTGTGTGCATTCACATATATATACACATGTGTGTGTATGTGTGTGCATTCACATATATATACACATATGTGTGTGTGCATTCACATATACATACACATATGTGTATGTGTACGTGCATGCATTCACATATACATACACATATATCAATCAAATTTCTATATCCAATATACATACATGTATATAAATAAAATGTAATCTGTTGACATAAAGAAAGGTATAAATATGCATGTGCTATGCATGCATTGTACACTCCAGCTCGCTAGCTGTTATCATACCCGTTTCAAGTCTTTGAAAGGAGGATGGAGAAAAATTACTATGGAGGGGAAATATCCAAATGGCTCTTGGAAGCTCATTTTTCTCAAAGTGAATATACCCCTGGAGGCTCTAACTCCAAAACACAGTAGAGGTTGTACTGGGAACATATAGGAGAGGAGATATGGTGAGGGTGGGCTGTACTCCAGAGTCCGAGTGAGACTGTGCTATGGAGCACTGCCATGACAGCACTCCCTAGCTGCTTGCAATCACCCGGTATGTACCAAATTCTAACAAAAATTGAATATAGCCTTCGTGCAGTGCCTGGAGCACTCTGAGAGCCTAAGGGAGGCACTGGATGTGTCTTGGGCATGTGCCAAGCAGCACCTCTTTTGCATTTCTTCAGCATTTGGGATGTTGGGGCAAGTGGGCTGGATGAGTTTGCACGACGGTGCTCCCTAGCCCGGCAGGATCATAGGGAAGTAGGATTGGAAGGGACCTCACGAGTTCATCTAGTCCAAACGCCTGCTCAAGGCAGGATTGTTCCTATGCAGTCAAGTGTCTGTCCAGCCTGCTGGAGAAAATGCCCGGGGACAGCTATTGCATGCTTTGAGTCTGGTCCAATGCCTTGAGCACCCTCATAGTGGGAAGGTACTTCCCAGCTGTCCCCAGCTGAGCGACAGACCACTGGGGACTACTGCCCACAAGCATAGGTTAGCACAGCTGCTAAACCAGAGCTCAGGACAGGCCCAGACAGACAGTCAGAGCCACATGCATCTCTCTCCTACTCAAGCCCCCCTCTGGTGCAGACACTGCAGACGATTTGCCGCAGCCAATGACAGAGTTACGTTAAGGAAATTAGGGTCAGGAGGTGTCAGGCAGGAAGCACATGTAGGAAGAGCTGAGAAGGGGTCGAGGTCCTGGGTTCCAGGACTGGGAGCACTGAAGAAGTCACAGGGATGAGTCCATGAAGGGGTGGGGAGATGAGGAGGTGGGTGGGAGCCAACGGAGCCTGCCTGGGAGTGAAGAGAGAGATAGCTATGGAGAGGTAGGAGTGGTGCAAACTGCGCAGGGCTGTGGAAGTGCGGACGAGGAGCTTGGATCTGATGCTTGAGGCGAGAGGAAACTGGGGAAGGCTGCATGTATCCGCACACAGCATGAGTGAGTTTTGCAGCTGCTCTCAGGGCAGGTTGGAAAGGGGTGACATGGCCTTCACGGAGCCCAGCGAGGAGGAAGACGAAGCAGTCAAGGCACTAAATTACCAGAGCCAGGACAAGGGATTTAATGGTGGAGCTGGGAGAGTAAGGATGCAGTCTGGAGATTACCATCCCAGCCCTAGCTGGTGCAGAGCAGTGTAGGTGGGACAGCAAGTTACACCGCTGAGGATCTAACCTATGTCTTAGAAGAGACGACAGGATTAGTTGAAACGGGGAAGAATAAGCAACAGACCTCGGAAGCTCCGTTTCACCCAAACCTTAATATATGCGCATACAAGAAATAGCCAACCAGGGCCAGGCTGCGGAGATAAAAGACGCTAAGGTCATTCAAGAGCAGATGTCACCTCAAAGGAAAACAAAGTAGTAAAATGAACGAGCCTCAATGGGCAGAAAGGCTTTTCAGGCAGACTCCAGAATTCATGTTCCGATAACAGGAATAAATGCACAGAAGAAAATGTTGTGTGTGTTTGTTTCTTTCTTCTGCTGCAATATAATCAGCATATTTGTGTCTGTGCAGCAGCTCCTTGAAATAAAGCTAGAACAACGCTTATCTCTTATCAGCACTCAGGATTTGCAATAATGAAAAGATTTGCATAACAAATGCTTGCCTGGTTGTTCCTGGTTGGGGTGAAAGTATTAATTTCCCTTACCTTTCTAGCAGTGTTTTTTAAATTTATAAATCTGCCTAAAAGCTGCAAATACAGATCTCCTCCTCTTTAACTAACACGAGGGTTTTTTTAAATACCTTCCAATGCTGGCGCTCTCACATTGCAGGCCTGGGATGGAAATGTCGCTTGCTTTCCCCAAGCTTCCTTCTTCTGCCTTGTTAATGGCTTCCATTAGAAATAAGGGGCTTGGGGTTTTTTCCACTGATGCCAGCTTTACCCTAGCACTTCTTGGTTGACATCTGTGGAGCAGCTCCCGATTTATGCCAGAGGAGGCAGAAGAAGGATCAGACCAATGGACTCAATTAATTATGGAGTCAATCAGGAGGTAAACATATGCATCAGCAATGGCAGGGGCTAGAGGGGAGCCCTGTTGCTGCATCAGAGCATCCTTCATACATCAGTCTCCTCTGCCCTTTGATGTTCCTGCCTGTAGCCATGCCACCTTTTGTGTGATCGTGTTAGATCTCTCCAGCTTTATGCCAAGCGCGTGGAAAGGGAAACACATAGGTGCTATTCATAGAAGCACAGAAACATAGGGCCGGAAGGGAGCTCAAAACCAACCTGCCCCTGCTCTTAGGCAGAATCAAATATGCCTAGATCATCCATGACCGTGCTTGTCTGACCTGGTCTTAACAACTTTCTGTGAAGGAGATGCTACAATGCTTCGCTGCCCTTAGAGTAAGAAAGTTTTTTTCTTAATGGATAACGTCAAGCTTTACTGCAAACTAAGCTGATTTCTTGTTGGACAAAGAGAGCAATGGGTCACCCTCACCTCGACACCAATTTTGTACATGCTAGAAAACTCTTGCCAGGTCCCCCTTTGGTCTTCTCTTCTCTAGACTCAGCAAATCCAAGTCCTTTTATCAGAGGGTGTCCTGCCTGGATCCACGCTGCCCCCTCACCTGCATATCCTGCAATACAAATATTTTTATTCTTCGTGTACCATCCCCTCCCTGGCAGGGCAGTCAGAGAGTGCAGAGGTGGGGAGTGGGTGGTGACTACATAGTCCATTGCTCCAGCTATTCCTAGCAATTACCAACTGTAGGCTTTTTGCATTACAGCAACGAGCAATTGTATTTTAACGATTCTCTTTTATGAAAGGTGACATGGACATCAGGCAGCAGACCCAGGTGGTCCTTGCAGCCATCAGCCCTTTCTCTGCTCCCATCATCTGTAGCCCTACCTCTCAGCATGGAGAAGGATACTATGGACCTGCCCAACCACCTTCCATGGCCCTTAAAGGGACGGCTCTTCACACCTCTCAGAGGACTTGGGCAGCTCTTCTGACCGGTAGAGTTTTGCAAAGTTACACATTCTTCCAAAGGGAACATAATACGTTCTCTGATAACAGTGTCTTTGATCACCGTGCCTTTGCTTATGCACATGACGAGTGCCCAGCATCATCGCCCCAGGACAGTCGCGGGGTTTGTAGCGAAGACCAGCTCTACCTTCCCCTACTGATGCACAATGAAGCTCCTTCCCTACGTGATGTGGAATCACTGGGGGGTGGGCTAGATGTGACCTCCTGAGGTCCCCTCCAGCCCTGGCTTTCTATGATTGCAGTTCGGCTGTTATCTTTTCCTGCCCACGGAGAGAAAAAACATGCATTTCTCCATTGAAATAAGTTTTATTTCAGGTAGGGATGAAAAAAGGAACAAGGAAAGAAGCAACACTGTAGAACATCTCAATGCAGCCGATGAAGGACCCAATGTGCGACTTCTACTGCAACGGTTCGCATCTACCCTAAAACACAAAAAAAGCTAACAGCTTTTTTCAGGGCAGCAGGCAAAGTTGTCTCTATTTAAAAGAAGAAGCAGAAAGATAACAGTCAAATCTTTAGCAGTGCAGTACCCAGCACATGGTCCTTTCCAATGGGCAGCTGCAGGAATAACGCCCTGATCTGCTGCATGCTGCTATGGCAGAGGGGGCAACCTTTTGGGCAGATGTGCCACAAATTACCCCTGCAGCCTCCCTGAGTGCCACTCTGATCCCCTTCCTCTGCCCAATCTAACGTGCTGCTTCCTGCTCCCTGTCCTGTCCTCTCCACCCGATCTGCTGTTCTGCTTTCTGCTTCCTGCCTTATCTGCTGCGGTGCTGTCTGTCCCCACCCTGATCTGCTGCATGCTACACATAGAGACCACCCATGCCACTTGTGGCACCCCCACTCTTATTCTGCTGTCAAATGCAGAATGAGAGAAGTGTTGCTAGTGTTGTTGCCATTGCCACTGTTGTCGTCTCACCTGCACCTGGCTAGTGGAGAGGACTATTGCCGTTTATTGCTATCCAGAGACTCTTTAACCTATAATGCACTGTTTAAGTTATATGATCTCGCGTTGTGTCTTTTAGGTGGTGTGGGCATTACATTGGAGAAGAAAATGAACGTCAGATAAGAGGCAGGCACCGTCCCTATGAACTTCCAGCAATTCATTTTAGTTTAGCACTGTAGCAAGCTGAGGAATTGCATGGTAGATAAAGGGGGGAAAAACCCATTGTAATGGATCATTTTTTAACTCATTAGCATTGCTTTCAACTATCTGCAAAGTATCCTTGTATAAAACAATGGCAAACTTTCTTCTTTTTTTTTTTTTAAGGGCTATTAATGGGCCAGCATGTGAATGCTGAATTACATCTGTAACTTACTGCATAATCATACCATTGCTCCCAAGAAGCAGCAAGAGTGGATTTATCAACCAACTGTCTCATTTTATAACCTACGGCAGTTAAGCTGCCTATTGGAATTTCAAGCCATTGTTCTCCCTGTATCATTTGAGAACCGTCGATGTGAGTTTACTCCGGTCGACTCATTAGAATTTGTAGCATGAACATTGTTTCCCTAAGTAATCACACTCTATTCTAACATCCCCGCAAAATCCAAGATAAATTCCCGTTTCATGTCGGCCAGAAGTCAGCGCATTACCCACGCGGACATTAATATGGTAAAACCACTATTTCTGCTGAGGAGAGGAAATTAAAAATATTACCGTTCTTTCCAGTTCATTGTGCTGGAACAGTCCATATTAATGGTTTCCATAGGTCAAAAAAAAATAAAATATAAAGGATGCTTCCTCATTCATGGTGTCGCTGTCCGTGGACATTATGTAAAAAAAAAAAAAAATGAACAGGCACTTTCTTATTTATGTTTCTTTTATTTAAAATGTGCGGACACGCCATCTCCCATTTCAGGGTGATGTGCTTTTTAATTAGGCCATAGGCTGTGGAATAAATGCATTTAAGAAATACCGCTAGAGAAACACAACCTTGAGATGCTAACCCAAAATGACAAGAAATTAAAAATACATATCATTTTCTTCTTTTTTTCCCCCAGGAGTTACTGTGAGATTGTTTGACTCATCAATATACATTCATTTCACCCAGAATAGAAGAAACTTTTTTCCCCATCTGGTTAATAGAAGGGGTGGGGGCCTCTGGAAATTAATCATTACTTCACAGTTTTCTAAACCTAAAGGATTTTTTTTCCTGAGAAGATGAAATTAAAGTCTCACTTTACCCAGTCCTCACTCATCATGCTAAAATGATTGTCTCAAAGTCAGTGACATGTTTGTTCCCAACCGGTGGAGGATGGGTAGATATTTTATTATGTCCCTCTTGCTTGGCTTTTTTTTCCCTGTTGACGATTTATGCAGAATAAAAAGCAGAAATGAAGTAGATGAACAATGTAGCTGAGGAGTTCAGACTTCAGGATTCTGTTTTCACTTCCCAGTCACGGCCTTAATATGCTGTAACTACAACTAGATGAATTCAATTGTTGCGTGACCCTAGCCAAGTGACTTACCCATTCAGCCTCTCACCTTTCCCATCTATGAAAAGTGTATATACGTATTTTACCAATTTCATTTTAAAAGCTAACTACTAGACAATGAATGCAGGTTGTCATTGTGGGTAGAACGTTACGAGGGCACCAGAATCAGAAACCTCTTTTGTTTGAGATACCTCTGCTAGGTGGTGGCAGTAGTAGGATCTCCTAAAGGCGTAACAATTCAGCCAGGTGCTTGGGGCAGCTGTGACACAGGAGGGCAGTGGGGACTTCCAAGTGTTGTTGTGTCGGCTGCAGGAGCAGCAGATTTTTTTCCTCCTTTTCCCCTCCCTGCCTTGCACTGGCCCATCCTCGGCTCAGAGAAGGAGCTGTGCAAAAGTAGAGAAAGAGCAGCAGTTTCTGCTTGGGATTTTGTGTATGCCACAAGGCATAGGAGTGGCTCAGGGGGAGTAGGGAGACCATCGGAAAGTGCCTCCAGAAAGGTAGTGTGAGTTTTTTTACCTGATTTAGGAAAAACTGATGTGTGGAGTCCACAGAAGCAGCCGGACACAAAATACTGATTGGGAGACAGAGGGAGAGCGCTGGCTCTGGACTGTTGATTGGGCCCTAGAAGGAGGGCGGTGGTTCAGGACCAATGATTATGAGTGAACAGCACTGATTTGGGGCTGTGAACTGGGGAGGCCAGAGAAAGAAAGCCCTGTCTATAGATTGTTAATTGGGACTAAAGAGAGTACACTGGAGCCAAAGAGAAGGCCGACTGAGAACAGAGACACCCTGCCTAGACCTCGAGTTAAAGCAAGATTGGGCCAGATTGAGGTGGCCCAATGATGGCAGGACAGAATGAAGCATCTAAAGGTCACTGGTGGTCTGAGTGCAGCCTCCCAAATTTGTATTAATTGCATTAAGGCATGGCAGGAAAGACAAAGTTAATGCTCCTGGTGGCAGGCAGGCATCAGGTGACTGCCAGAGGATGCCACAGCTGCCTTCAGGAGCCGGGTCCCAGTACAACCCATTCATAAGCCCTCCGTCTCTGGTGTGCCTAAGAGCAAGGACTGAGGATGACCAAGGAGTGGCCTCATTGATGTATTTATGTATTTGGAACGTGCCTGCAGACATGGGTGAAAGGGCCTGGGGGATGCAACCTTGGGCACCTTGATACCAGAACCCACTGCCACTGCAGTATAGGTAAGTCCTAAGTGAGATCATTTTCCACCCTGCCCAAGGCCTGCAATACCCTTAGCATGTCTACTCTTGTAGCACCCCTTCATCCTAGTCTTCAGACCAAGTCACCAGAAGACCCAAACACCTTTTCCCTGAATAGTTTTCCAAGGTCTTGAGCAAGCAAAACAGGATGGCACCAGGTGCTTAACAGTTGGAACCAGATCTAGCTTTTGGCCTCTCCTTGCCTCAAAGCCCATCCAGAAAGTGGGCATAAATCCATTTTCCTTCCCTTCCGGAGATGTTGTGAGGGTGAATACATTCAAGATTGGAGACATTTGGCCATAAGGCAGGACAGGACAAAGCTGACAAAGTGGTTTATCCAATCTGTTACGTAGATGTCAGCTTGTCGCAGTACGACTATATTCTAAGCATCCCTGTTCAATGCTTGTGACCATTATCCCAAGACAGGGGGTCAGAAATTGATGTTCTTCAACAAAAATAAGGGGAAACGAAAACATCAGCATTCAGGGGTGGGGCATCCTCACTGTAGTCATTAGGGGATGGCCATATGAGCCTGAATGCTTCTGCTTTCTAAAGTTGAACAGTCCTGGGCCTGGCTAGAATTTGGACGGGAGACCACGTAGGAGCCCAGTGCTGCAGTTTGCTGCTCCATCTGGTGATGATTTATCTGTCTGATGCCTACTCATGAGCTGCTGTGCTGGCAGGAACCTGCCCCATCCTTAAAACCAGGAGTGCAGACAACAGTAAACACTCTCTGCATCAGATCCCTGGTGAATCTGCTCCGGTTTCCACTCATGCTTTCTCCACCTAAGTTCCAGATATTGTCTTGCTCTGATCCCTGAACCGTTCCTGACTTGGGCTCCTAACCATGTCTTTGGCCTCGAGCCTCAGGTTATGGCCCTCTCCAGATCTGCCTCTCTAGACTCCAGTTCTGGCTGTTGGACTTAACCATTCAGCCTGACTACTCACATCCTGCTGCTGAGAGCAGGGTGTTTAAATGCATGTGGAACTTTAACCCCTTGAAAATTTTCATTTACAGAAATGAAATAACTCACAAACTGAAAGTCACCTAAAGGTGCAAGTGGGCGTGTCTACACGCTCATTAATGTGCCTCTGCTACTGCGCATTAAGTTTAGTACCTCTAACGTGAGGTACTAAATAAAGGTGCAGTAATTGCGCTAATGCGCAGTAGCGAAGGTGAACATTTTTTTTGTGACGCTTAATGCGCAGTAGATTAATTCTACTGCACATCAGCACGGTGTTTGCCTTGATGTACTGATGTGCAGTAGAATAGTCCATTGCACATTAAGGTGTCTTGTGTAGATGCACCCAGTATCTTGCAGGCTGCGGTCTGTTGACAGTGGTGGGTTTTTTGTCGTGCATGCTTTTCCAGGAAAAGCTAGACTGAGATCCCTCACTCATTTCAGATAGACTGCCAGGCAGTCAGCAGGTAGTAACCCATTCTGGTTTCCAAAAACCTGTGCTGGACTGGAAGCACTGGCCTGGAAGTTAAAGGCTCTGTACACTGCATCCAATAAAAATTACCTTTGAAGATGAAAAAAACAATCTAAATCTAAAGTAAAAATAATGTCCTGGTGTGAGACCGTCCCATTAGAGAACTCTGTTTAGACGGCGCTATTGCCATATGGCTTGGAACTGCATTGAAGCCTTCACAAAGGCATCCCAATTTATTTCAACTTGTAGGCATCAGTGCCCATAAATATGACATTGGAGGAAAGATTTAGACAACTCCAAAGACTAATCAATTTAATGAGCTCTAAGGGTTATACCTAAAGTGCCAGCTGCCAATCTGCAAGCGCTGCAGCCAGCATCAGACATTAGTGTGCTTTTGCTTGCTTGAGCTATATTACAATTGCAAATGGACGATTCTGCTGTTTCACAACATTAGCCTAGCAACAAATGAGCAGGAAAAAAACATTTATACTGCAGCTTGCTTTGAAAGGCATTTCATGTGCATTTAACAAACAGCCTGATGCAAAAACCATCTACCATGCACTGCGTGGGTAAACCTCTCCAGAAACCACATTGTGTTTCTGACTTAGGTCTACAGTCAGAGCGGCTGGAATTACTCAGGGCTTCTGAGCACTTCCCAGTGGCCCATCAGCACTCGTGAGACTTATCTCCTGTTTGCTATGTCTAGTTTTTAAAAATAGAGGTGAACCTGAATCCAAATCCCAGAGTGGGAGCTTGGACACAAGTTTTAATTTTAGAAATGTACTTGTCAGGAGACCTGAGCATGAATCAGGACCCTACTGTGCTGGGCATGGTACAAGCAAAGACTAAAACCATCATCTCTGCCCCAAAGAGCTCATAACTGAAGCCTTAAAGTGATATAAATCTTCAGCTATTATGGTTATACCCACTTCCTCATCCGAGGAAGCTTCAGATGCCTGAGGAAATGGGTGTTTGAAGATTGAGACATCAGATCCGAAACCAAGCTCGTGGTTCATCAAGTAGTCATGATCCTCACCTTACTATATGGAGCTGAGACATGGACAATGTACAGGAGACCCCTGAAGTTACTAGAAAAGTACCATTAATGCTGCCTGCAGAAGAGCCTTCAAATCCAGTGGGTAGACAGATGCACCAACATTAGCATCCTCTCACAAGCAAACACCACAAGCATCGAGGCAATGATCATCTGACATCAGTTACGCTGGGCCGGCCATGTCACCTAGTTGTCCAACTCCAGACTCCCAAGCAAGTCTTATTCTCCCAGCTCAGTCAAGGCACATGCTCAAGAAGAGGGCAGGCAAAGCGCTTCAAGTATGTGCTCAAGGCCAACTTGAAAAAATGCAACATCAACATAAACTCATCAGAGACTATCACCCAGAACCGCTCCAAATGGAGCAAGGATCTCAATGGTTTGAAATCTTATGACAACAACAGGAGATGGGAAAATGAGAGCAACAGAAACAGCATGTCGCAGACCAAACCAAGAACCTAGAGCCACTCACACTGCACAGAAACATGTGCCAGAGCTGCAACGGAGTCTGTCGATCCTGGATAGGCCTTGTCAGCCATCTTCAGACCCACAGATAAGACAATCATGGAAGACAATCATCCTTAATGGCAAGGGATTGCTTCTGATGATGATTATGGTTATGATTATTATTCCTGTCTACCACCCAGGTTCTCTGAAGCAACACACCCCCAATGGGGGTCTCACTTAAACCAAAGCATAGATGCGTTTAGTGTGTTATCACCTTCTTCTGGATTTCAGCGGTACCCATCAGTGCTGCTTCCTGAAGGACCCATTGTCATAATGGAGCCACATTTATGTAATACCTGCATAATGAGATTCTAATGCACCATATAACTGATGTTACCGTTAGAGTTTCCAAGCCCCAGATTCTCCGCAGTTCCTACCATAACTGATCACATTTTTCAGTTTTGGAATTTATATTGGAAAGTCTTGTCTAATGGAAAAACCCACAATGAAACACTTTCCCTTTTTCTTTTCTTATAATTGCCATATCAAGTCTTCTAGTGTATGCTAGCACAAAGAGGAAGACAATTCCAAATTCCTCCAGCCCTCAGTCCACCTTCTTCCCAAACGATTTGTGGGGGTGCGGTGCAGAAGGAGATGGTATAATGAAAGTAAACCAAATACATCCTCTGTAAAGGGAAGAAGTGGCTTTCCAGTCTGGTAGACATGTTGAGCTCAACAGATAATAAAGTGGACAAAGAAGAGCTAGTAATTATGGGTGTAATGAATCATGGGTGTCTACTATGGGATTGTCTTTTCAAGGAGCTGGTGCTGGCCCCTGTCACAGGTAGACTATCAGACTAGATGGACCATTGATCCGATCTGGTATTGCAGTTCAAGGTTCTTGAACCAAAACCCAAACTATACACCAGTCCATTAGGGCAGTTGTGGAAGATTTATAGTGTCACTGTGCTTGATGGTATTGGTTACAGCCAGCCTCAAACGATGAACAAACACAGACCTCATTGAAGAAGGTGGCTTGTTAGCCCTACTTATTTCTAGCTAACTGGAAGAAGCTGTTAAGTTCCTCTATGAAGGAAGGGCGCTGCTATAATAGAAGCCACCAGCCTCAACAAGATCTACATCATAGGAAAATAGGTTTGGAAGGGACTTCTCAAAGTCATCTAGTCCAGCTCCCTGCTCAAGGCAGGATTGTCCCTGCTAAACCACCCAAGCCAAGTGTCTGTCCAACCTGCTCTTGAAAATTTCCAGGGATCCACAACTTCTCCAGGCAGCCTGTTCCAATGCTTGACCACCCTCGTAGTCAGAAAGTTTCTCCTAATCTCCAACCTAAATTTCCTTTGTTGCAGCTTAAAACCATTGTTCCTGATCCTGTCCCCCATGGCCACATGGAAAAACCCATCTCCATCCTCTCTATTATCACCCATCAGGTATTTTAAGACTATCAGCAATTTGCTCAGTCTTCTCTTCTTCCCACTGAAGAGAACAAGAGAGGTCCTCCTTACTTATCTTAGGTATTTATACAGCCCTCTTCACAGTCTTCATCGTGTTTAGCTTTGTCACACCCCTATGAGGTGGTATTATCAGTTTTACAGATGGAGGATTCATGCATGGAGATATTAAGTGACTTGCCAGGGTCATGTAAGAAGTCATCCCAGAGTGAGAATTTGAATCACAGTCTCCAAAGTCCTAAATACTGACCTATCCTGCCCGGTAGCTTGTTGCAGGTGGACTTGATGGCACATCGATAGGATTGCAGCTCAGACTGTGTGTTAAAAGCAGCAGAAAGCAGTTGGAAAAGCCAGGAGACAACCAATATGGTGGAGGAGGAGCACTGCTACTGGATCGAGTGCTAGCTGGGAAGGCAAACCTGCAAGAGTAACCAAAGAAGCTCCTCATGCTGCTCGTTCCCCTGGTGTTTGGGGACACGGGGCAGAGGGCATACAATCCCTGCAAATACACAAGACTTGACTCCTATCATCACGTTCTCTTCCTAGTTAAAACAACCCAGCAAAGCCCTGGATATTCACTAATGTTCATTCAAAAGGGGCCATATCATTGGTAATAATTTCATAGATTTCTAGATTTCATAGACATTAGGGCTGGAAGGGACCTTGGAAGATCATCGAGTCCAGCCACTCACCCCAGAGGCAGGAAGTCAGCTGGGGTCATAGGATCCCAGCAAGATAAGCATCCAAATTTCTCTTGAAGGCGTTCAATGTAGGTGCTTGAACCACCTTCGATGGCAGGCTATTCCAGACCTTGGGGGCTCAGACAGTAAAGAATTTCTTCCTTATGTCCAGCCTGAAACGGTCTTGCAGGCGTTTATAACTGTTCAACCTCATCATCCCCTGGGGCGCTCTGATGAACAATCGTCCCCCCAGATCCTGGTGGTCACCCCTGATAAACTTATAGGCAGCCATCAGATCACCCCTGAGCCTGCGCTTTTCCAGGCTAAAGAGCCCCAGGGCTCTCAGCCTGTCATCGTAGGGTCTGCTTCCCTGACCTCTGATCATGCGCGTGGCTCTTCTCTGGACTCTCTCAAGCTTCTCCACATCCTTTTTGAATTGTGGAGCCCAAAACTGGACACAGTACTCCAGCTGCGGCCTCACTAAGGCCGAGTACAGGGGGAGAATGACGTCCCAGGATTTGCTTGAGAAGCATCTATGGGTGCAACCCAGTGTTTTGGTCACTTTACTAGCCGCCGCATCACATTGCAGGCTCATGTTCATCTTGTGGTCAATGATGACCCCCAAGTCTGTGTTATCAGCGAACTTGGCCAGTCCGCTTCTGCCTCCAGTGTCCACATCATTAATGCAGATGTTGAACACTATGCTCCAAGGACAGAGCCTTGGGGGACCCCAGCCTTGGGGGACCCCACTGACGATTGACTTCCATCAACCACCACCCTCTGGGTCCTGCTGCAAAGCCAATTCCCCAGCCAGCAAATCATGGTGGACCCGAGGCTGCAGTTGGCCAGTTTTGCCAAGAGGTGATCATGGGAAACCAGATCGAAGGCTTTTTTGAAGTCAAGATATATGACATCAATCTCCTTTCCCTTGTCCAGGTGATAGGTCACCTGGTCGTAAAAGGACATGAGATTGGTCAAGCAAGACCTACCCGCTACAAACCCGTGCTGGCTATCCCTCAGGATGTTGGCATCAGCCAGTCTGTTAAGAATGGCCTCTTTAATAATCTTTTCTAAGACCTTCCCCAAGATAGAGGTCAGGCTGATGGGCCTGTAGTTTGCCAGATCCATTTTCCTCCCTTTCTTGAAGATAGGAGCAGTATTTGTGGGAATGGTGCTTTTCAGGCAAATAAAATTACAGGAACTCTGCCCTGTGGAGTTGACTGTCTAGAATCATTTGTCTCTATCTGCCATGATGCCACATTTAAGAAACAACAGCCTGGACCACAGGACCATCAAAGACTCTCTCTGCACAAAAAAAAGTTGCACAGTTCAGTTTAAATCCATTTCTAAATTGACTTAATTAAACCAGAACAGACCCCTGTGTGGTCACTTCTATTTCAGGATGAGCGGCTCCTATCCGTTTCGCGTAAACCACCGCCTAGCTGATTTAAGATCAATAGAAAGGAGCCTGGTTAAACCAATATGCGAGCCCCCACACAACCTTTTGTATGCGTTTAAATACGTTGTTTTAAGACATGCACAGACATACACGTAACCTTGTGTCATTTGCTTTGCTTGGTATGCCATTATAAGTAATACCAGGGTCAGAAGTGGACAGATGGACCTGCCGCTATCCCGGGGTAGTGTACACAAGAGTGGGCTATGAGGCTAAAGACAGACAACCAGCCTGATTGGCATTTGAGAGTTTGATCTCAGAGCAAACCCCAGACCTTACACAAACACCAACCCGTTGTGCCACATGAAGCACCTGTAAATTATCTGAATCAACACTTTGCCTTGGAACAATGGAATTAATTAAGTTCATTCGAATTAATTGCCATTTAAGCCTCATGTATAAATGCTGGGCTGCATCTGTTTTGATGCAAATCACCAAACCAGTTGTCTGTTTTTAGCCTTACAGTGATTTGTCACTAGGTGGCAAGACTGCCAGTAATAATAGCCTGTTGGCCATAGCAAATGGCTATCCCAGGTTGAATGCAGACAGATGAAACTTAAACCAGCATTGCTTACAATAGTAGCTTCTTCCTCTATGTCTGTCAGGGGTCGTTCCCCATTGGACTGGGCAAAGTTACCCCAGTTTAGCAGTCCATGTCATTTATTCACCACTTTTTTTTTTTTACGCTGCTATGATGCTGATTGACACCAGCGTCCATTTTATATCTGTCCATGCCCTCAAATTCACCCTTAAATTCACAGCTTTTCCACATGGACGAGCAAGCACTGATCTCTGCCCCAAATTGCTCATGATCTAAGTCTTGAAGTGAGATCAACTTTCTGCTGTTATGGCTCTGATTATTATTTCTCTCCATCAGCCAAGTTCTCTGGAGCAACACACGCCCAAGGAGCAATGTCAGGCTCATCCAGTATTTGGATAAGACACCTCAAAAGGTGCTTAGATACTAAGGGAAAAAATGATGGAGGGAATGTGGTTGCTGACGATGCCATCTCTCAAATGAGGTGTAAAACCGAGGGTCTAACCGCTTGCGTTCGTTAAACATCCCATGGCACTTTTTGTAAAAGTGGGGAAGTTAACTCTAGTGTCCTGGACAGCTTCCAGCGCAGATGGTTACAGTCTCTGCCCAGAATTTCTCCTTCTTGTTTTAATCTGGTACGATATTTGCCCCTGCGTTTCAAAGCAAGGTTCTCAAAACTTTCAGCGATGTGGATCACGTCTTAAAAGGTGGTGGACACTTCCCTCCTACACATGACCCCGCAGGCCATCCTTCCACTGGCCGCCAAATAAATCCCAATAGCAATTATGGCAATTGCTTACATGGAAAAGCAACATTTGTTTGTTCTATGTTAGCTTCTTTAATGTGATTTGGCAGCTAGAAACATGGAAGAGAGCCAGACGCATGTGGCCAGCTGGGCCTCTAGAGACCACCAGTAAATGCTTCACACTCCACAGACCCCTGATGTGCCAGGAGCCACAGTTTGGGACTTGGTTTCTACATGGGTGTGTAACTGCTGCGTGCTGTTAAAGCACCAGCCACATTTCACCCCTGAGGTAGCTGCATTTCATTGTTGCCTGATCTCCGTGGGTCTTTCCCCTAACTCATAGGTGTTTGGGGACTTGCTTAAACGACTGCAAATGCATTTTTTGATCTTTCAAATAACAACACAACAGAAACATTAGGCATTTATTATTCATTGTCGTTAGTATTGTTGCTGTTTCTTATCAGGAGGTTGACTTCTGGACATTGGCGACATGTAGGAGGTGCACACGGGTGCATGCGCAACCCCTGAGATTGGCCGTGCACCCCTGGAAGCGCCAGCCGCAAAACCAGAAGTGTACTTCTGGTTGCACTGCTGGCTCAGCGATCGGCCGCTGGGGACCCCCAACCCCATCGGTGATCTGGTGCCCCCCCCAACTTGAGAGGCACCAGTCACCCATGCTTCTGGATTTTGGTGCCAGGGCGCTAAGTCTCTGAAACAACAAAATCCACAGAATGACAAAACATGCATGCGACCTGTGAGGAATATGGGGCAGCAATGCTGATATATCATAGAATCATAGAAATTCAGGGCTGGAAGGGACCTCGAATGATCATCGAGTCCAACCCCCTGCTCTGGGCAGGAATACTGCTGAGATCAAAGGATCCCAGCAAGGCGTCTGTCCAGTCTGCTCTTGAAGCCTTCCAGGGTTGGGCACTGCACCGCCTCCTTGGGAGGTCTGTTCCAGACTCTGGTCCCCCTTACCGTAAAGAAGTTCTTCCTCGCATCCAACCTGAAACCATCCTCTAACAGTTTATGGCCATTGCTCCTTGTCCACCCCTGGGTGCCCTAGTGAACAGTTTTTCTCCCAATATTCACCCCTTACATACTTATAGACAGCCACCAAGTCCCCCCTCAGTCTTCTCTTCCCCAGGCTGATCCCTTAGTCTTTGGGATCCCAGTCCCAGATCCCTTAGTCTTTCCTCATGAGGCTTGTCCTCCAGGGCCTTAATCATTCTTGTGACCCTTCTCTGGACCTTTCAAGACTCGACGTCTTTGTTTGAAGTGCGATGCCCAGAACTGGGCACAGTCCTCCAGCTGGGGTCTCACCAGCACCGAGTAGAGAGGAAGTATCACTTCCTTAGCCCTGCTCATGACACATAAGCTATTAGCTCTGTTGACTACAGCATCGCACTGGCAGCTCATGTTCATCCTGTGATCAACCATAACCCCGAGGTCTCTTTCAGCTATCATACTGACCAGGACATCTCCTCCTATATTCATGTTGCTCATTACTTCTCCCTAGATGCAGCACTCTGAATTTATCCTTATTGAATTGCATCTGGTCCTGCTCCACCCACCTTTCCAGCTTGTCCAAAATTCACTTGGATCTGTGTCCTACCCCCTAGCATGACTGCTTTTCCCCCATAACTTAGTATTGTCCCCAAACTTGGCCAGCATGCTTTCCACATCCTCATCTAAATCACTGATAAAGATGTTGAACAGCACGGAGCCAAGAAATGAACCCTGCAGGACACCCCTGGCTGCCTCCCTCCAAGACGATACAGACCCGTCCACTAACGCTCTCTGGGTTCAACCCCTTAGCCCTTTCCCAACCCACCTGACCATGGACTCCGACAGCCCATAATCCCCCAGTGTTTTTATAAGAGTGTCATCGGAGGCCATATCAAAGGCCTTTTTAAAATGTGAGTATATGATATCAACTGCATCTCCCACATCTAACCAGTTCATTACTTGATCATAGAAGGAGATGAGGTTGGTCAGACATAACCTGCCCACAATGAAAACATGTTGGCTATCCTTCAGCATGATGCCTTCTGCCAATCTCCCACAAATGGACTTCTTGAGAATTTTTTCCAAAAATTTACCCAGTATCGAGGTCAAACTGACCGGTCTATAGTTTTCCAGATCCTCCCTCCTCCCCTTCTTAAAGATTGGCATCGCATTGACCTTTTTCCAGTCTTCCGGGACCTCTCCCAAGCACCAAAAGTCTTCAGATACCTTTGCCAATGGTCCCACAATGACTCCAGCCAATTCCCTCAGCACTCTTGGATGTAGTTCTTCCGGTCCTGCCGACTTGAAGACATTGAGCCTCTCTAAGCGCTCCCGCACCAATTCCACCAATTCGACACTGACTTTTGGTCGGCAATCCTCCCCCACCTCCCCCCGCGCATGCATCCAGTATCCAAGCAGGTGGGCGATCACCATTCGTACATGGGAAAGCCAACGCAAAGTATTTGTTAAAGAGTTCAACTTTCTCCTGATTGTCTGTTATCAGCTGTCCCGTCCCATTCTGCAAGGGCCCCACAGTTCCCTTGGTCTCCCTCCTGCTCCCTAGAGACCTGAAAGAGGACTTCTTATCATCTTTGATTTTGGTCACCAAGCTGACCTCAGTTGCTGCCTTTGCCTTCCTTATCCTATCCCTACAAATACAGTGTATTCCTTCTTTGGTAACTACCCCTTGCTTCCACTGTCTGTAAGCCTCCTTTTTCTTTTTTAAGCACTCCTTGCCTCCTCTGGTAAACCAAGAGGGCTTCTTAGCCACCTTTGCCACCTCTCCTGCATACAGGAATGGACCTTTTCTGTGCTCTGAGGATCACTCCTTACCCTTCCTGAACTCCCTTGCCCTCCAGTCCCTCTGCCCCCATAGGGTCTCTCCCACTATTTTCCTAAGCTCATTGAAGTCAGCCTTCCTGGAGTTGAGCACCTCTGCCCAACTGGCTGACTTCCCTGCCCTACAACAGATAGTGAAGTCTATCATCTCACGATCACTATCTCCCAGATTACCCTCAATTCTCAGATCTCCCACCAGGTCGTCCCCTTTGGCTAGAGCCAAATCCAACAAAGCCTACCCCGTGGTCAGCCCATTCACTTCCTATACTAAATCAAGTTCTTCCATGCAGGTCAAAAACCTATGTGACCAGTCAGATGTGGCCGAGTGCTCCTCCCAAAAGATGTCAGGATAATTGAAGACACCTATGACAACCACGTCCCTTGAACATACAGCCTCTGGTGTGGTGGTAGATGCCTACCATCAAGTCCCCTTCTCCTTGTGCCCCCTATATTTTGACCCCCAGGGTCTCAAGTCATCCTCGTCTCAAACCAGTTTGGGTCTCTGAGGAGGCGTACCGGCCCTCGACATAGAGAGCTACACGTCCTCCCTTCTTCCCTACCTGATCCCTTCTGTGCATCCTTTGCTCTGTGGATCTCAGAAAACAGGAGCGGGGATGATGTTATTTCCAGAACTGCAACGACAGGGAGAAAAGCAAAACTGGTGAAATCAAAAACATTTCCATTTTTGTTCACAGAAAGATATACATTGCTACAACATTGGTAGCCAGATAGCACAGGCGTATGGTCATTGCAAAGAGAGACTGAGAGATACAAATCTCCCAATCCAGTGGGAATGGGGTCTTCTCAGAAGTCACACCCCAGAACTAGTGGTTTTATTTTTTCCCCCAAAATAAGTGTGTGCAAACAAGGAGTTTGGGTCACAACCAAAGGATTTTTGTGCCTAAAACAGGGTTTAAGTTATGGGCATACAGACAATCTACTGAGAGCTGCAAGGGGTAGAGGTTTACCACCCCTTAACTGCTCTGTGTTACTTGCCTGTGTGCACACTCTTGCCCCATGGTAAGTAAAACTGAACCTTGGCAGCTCAGCCCTCAGTAAAGAAAGATTAAGTTTAGCTTAGCTTTTACCTACTGCAGGGTAAGAGTATAACGCAGGCAGTTACCATGGGAGCAGCTGAATTTGTGGTAAAACCCCGTCCTTTCTCACAGTCGGTGGTACATCTGTTCATGCTCTTCAAGGAGAACCACATCCAAAATTGCCATGCAAAAAACCCTACTCAGTGACCACCCAACCCTGCAGACATGTCCCTTTCTGACCTGAAAGTCCTTAGGCACCTGCTGTTCTGCTTCGGCATGTGCCAGAACCGC
>NW_005843747.1:20802-23533 GCF_000455745.1 Alligator sinensis | reverse complement strand
CTAGATGCTTATCTAACCTCCTCTTGAAGACCCCCAGGGTAGGGGAGAGCACCACCTCCCTTGGGAGCCCGTTCCAGACCTTGGCCACTCGACCTGTGAAGAAGTTCTTCCTAATGTCCAGTCTAAATCTGCTCTCTGCTAGCTTGTGGCCATTATTTCTTGTAACCCCCGGGGGCGCCTTGGTGAATAAAACCTCACCAATTCCCTTCTGTGCCCCCGTGATGAACTTATAGGCAGCCACAAGGTCACCTCTCAACCTTCTCTTGCGGAGGCTGAAGAGGTCCAGGTGCCCCCGTCTCTCCTCATAGGGCTTGGCTTGCAAGCCCTTAACCATACGAGTGGCCCTTCTCTGGACCCTCTCCAGGTTATCCGCATCCCTCTTGAAGTGCGGCGCCCAGAATTGCACGCAGTACTCCAACTGCGGTCTGACCAGCGCCCGATAGAGGGGAAGTATCACCTCCTTGGACCTATTCATCATGGTCTCCAGCTTCTTCGGCAAGTGCTGTAACCTGAAGGATATACTTCAAAATGCTGGCAGTGGCACCACTGCCACCTCCAGCAGCCATGGGTTGAAAGGACTGAGCCTTGCACAGGTCGTTCAGAGAATACCTGCAGTGGTGCCTCCCCGCAGGAACGGGCTCCAAGCTCTGGATCCGGAGCAAATGGAGGTGGCTCATTAGCAGTAAATGTTAATGAGTTAATGCACCCCTTTATGTTCAGGGGGCACATCTATGCAGGGCATTAATGCACGGTAGACTAATTCTATCGTGCATTAGCGCAGCAGGCAAAAACCATGCTAATGCACAGTAGAATAAGTCTACTGCACATTAGCATCACAAAAAAAGTGTGCACCATAGCTTCAATTAAAACAGGTACTAAACTTAATGCGCTGTAATTACGGTGCATTCATGAACATGTAGACATGCCCAGTGTTTCCTACTGGCTGACTCTATGTAGCTCCCTGTTGAGCCTATCTCTCTCCGTGCACTGTATTAGGATCCTCAGCACTTAACTGTGCTTTAGATTTTACAACAGTTGTTGCAGGGGCAACTGGTAGACACCTAACTCCTGTTTTTGAAACTGGCCCTCAGACCAGAGTAGCAATTAGGTTTTAAATTCACACCCCGCCTGAATCTGAATGACTTCTCAAGTGTTTGCAAGGCCTGGGATTAATGACTCCATGCTTCACAGGGTCTGGCTCTTCACTGCTTTTCACTCACCATCCTCATTTATACCAGCGCAAGGTGAGTATGAAATGCTCCCAGATCAGAGGAATAATATTTTGCACTTATTTTGCAATTGCTTTGTATAAGTGTGAATGAGGACACTGGTTGGAAGACAGTCTCGGCCTATAACATCCTGGGTTGCCTGCATTTTGCCTAATGATATTTTCATCTTGCTGAAAAATAAGCACTGCCTGGTCTTTTGCAGGTCTCAGTAAGGGACATATCCCACAAGGGCAGGTTTAGTCAATATGAATCCATGTGTAATACTGTTGCAAAAAGAAGCTATTAGAGTCCTGGGATATATTCACAGGGTGTTTTATGCCATTCACAGGAAGTGAGTCTTCCACTAGTGAGGCCTCACCTGGAGTACCGCGTCCAGTTTTAGGCACTGTCCTTCAAGAAGGATGTGACCAAGCTGAGAAGAGTACAGAGGAAAGCAGCAAAAAGAAAACATGAATGGTTGGAAGAACTGGGGTTATTTAGTCTGGAGAAGAGCAGATTGGGAGGGGAGATCCGATAAGTCTTCCAATACAAAAATTGTTGTATTGAGACAAGGGCGGGCAGAGAGAGGTAGACCGGGGTCAGTCATTCACTGTATCCACAGAAGCATGGCAAGCAGTAATGGGCTTACATTGCAACAAGGGGGATTTAGGTTGGATATTAGGGAAAACTTTCTGACTCTGAAGAGAGTTGTGCACAGGAACAGGATTGCCTCGACAGGTTATAAAATCTCCATCCATCGCTGGAAGTTTTCAAACACAAATTGGACAAACATTGTTCAGGCAAGGAAGATCCTGCCTTGAGCAGATCTAAGTGATCTTCCCTGTTTTGCTATGATATACATTAACTTGCAGGTGTCACTATTTCCTCACTACCCAATTGGCTGAGAAAAAAAACCATATTGATAATCAGGATAGTATAATGGAAGAGTGATGACGTAGCCGTGATGGTCCACAAATTATGTGAGAGGCAAGGATCTCGTAGGGTGCTATCTTTTATTGGACCAACTATGCAGCCGGGATAAAGTGACACAAGCTTTCAAATGTAAGATATTCTTCCTCAGTTTTGGGGGAGAGTGAATAGGATTGAGGAAGACCAGAGGAAGAACGTCATTCAGTAGCTTGTCTAACTTCATCTCAGCTACATAGCCGGTCCTATAAAAGATACCACCCTAAGAAATCTTTGCCTTTCACATAATACTATTATTCACATTTATGTTTCTTCCATCTAAAGGTGTCAAAGTGCTTCCCAGTCTTGAATGAACCCAGCCTCACAGCCCCCTGCAAGAGAGGGAAATAATATTAGGAGGGCACTAAGCGGTGAAATAACTTAATCTGACCTCAAAAAGCCAGGAGCATATCCAGCGGTAGGACTCTGATTCCCCCCAACTCACAATCCTATATATTGGCAACAGGAGCATACTTATTTTATCCTTTCTGTGGGCTTCAGCCTGACTGCTTTGGTCTTAAACTGAGAAGAGTATATTTGAAGCTGAAGGCTCTTTC
>NW_005843747.1:18564-20759 GCF_000455745.1 Alligator sinensis | reverse complement strand
TCTTTCCCTGATATTTTAATTCCTTGCTTGCCATTTACTGGCCTTTGCAAAGGAGGCGCTGACCTGCCCCCCGCTCCTTTTCATCTTCCTCCTCCTTCTTTGCATCTTCATTAGCAGGGAAGTCCCCTTGGAGAACCGGAGCTTGCTTGCAGGATGTCATAAAAAGACATGTTTTCCCAGAAGCGACTATAACATGCAAGGCCCTGAAACAGTAGCTTCGCGATGCCAGATGGTCTTTTTGATAGCTCCAACTGCACAGTATCCTCTGCCGCAGCTTTGCTCTGCTGGGGAAGAAGGTGATGGAATTAATCAGAGGCATCGGGGTGTCTGTGGTCTCCGGAGTGGCACAGCGGAGGCAGAGCTGCAGCCGTACCGCGCTAGCAACTTGCCACGGCAAACCATACAGAAAGTGCGAACTGGCGGCTGCTGCTGCCCTCTGGGAGAGCCGTGAAAACATCTGTGTTACTTGGGACTGTTCCAGGGCGAGGGAATCAGAGAGCAAGCCTGGAAATCTGCCTAATAGCCTAATGAGGATGTTTCCCTATCAAGGCACAGGGTTCACCGATGAGCAGGGGCGAAGGAGTTCGGCGGGCAGGGGGTGATGCATATGACCTTTCGGGGTCCCCATTGGGGGCTTACTTCCAGGGGGCTCGTGGTGGTGTCCGTGCAGGCATCAGTTACTTGTCCACGCTGTAGGCTATTGCCCGTGTCACTTCAGTTCCCAGGAGGACTCGCCCATTAAAAAAAAATCAGAGACTTTGCATGGGCTTTTGAGCAAACAAAATATGGACCGTGCGTGCACAAAAGACTTCACGCGCACGCACAATTTCCTCCCTGAACTCGCAAACGGCCTGCGTGCTAGGATCTGGCGTAGGGCAGTGCAGACGCTCAAGAGAGGCATCATTAGGTTAAAGAAACAGAGAAATGAGGCCAAAAAGGATGGACAAGCAGTAGGAACCCCAGTTCACAGTTAGTGTGGACAACCTGAAAACCAGTTTGTTAATTCACCAGGATCCCTCTTCCTGTGCACTTCTGTCCAAAACGGGGCCGCAGGCTCAGGTGCCAGCCACGATGCCAGCTACATTTAATAATTTCATATTCATAATAATGGGGATAGCATGCAAATGAATTTTTATGGGCTGAGATGGCTTGGGCTGTTCAAAGCAATTGCTTTGGTTTCTGTCAGCTCCTGTTCAACTCAAAGAGTGGGGGAACTCTTTTTGTGAGAGGTTCAGCATCCCTCGGTGAAGGAGAGGGAGAAAGCTCCCAGGCCAGGGATCAAGACATTCCCCAATGAAATATTCCAGATATTTCTAAGGTTTAAAAAAAGCAAGTCAGGCCTCCATGATGCATCATTAAAAAGCAAAAAAAAAAAAGGGCACAACCCCAATCATTTGTCATTGCAGGTCACCTTTAGCTACAAAACAGTAGATCAACCTGCAGCGATAAGTCTTGCGTTCAGCTGACAGGCTGATGAAAGTTGGCCTCTTCTTGTCAATCCAGACCTTTCATTATCACAAAATCCACTCATGGAAAGGAGACAAAAAATGCAGTCACGTATTACAAATTCGCATCCATAGGAATCCCTAGAATAAGGCCGTGCAGGGACTGCGACACAAAGCAACGAGATCAAGAAGGTGCAATGTTCACACCAGCGCATCCATCTGCAATATGTCACACGCCGGATCCCGGCGATGGTGTCGGATCAGGACGTGCTGTCACTTTCCTCGCATGCTACCGCAACCACAAGGGCACAACCGGCCGACTTCGTGGGGGAGAGTCAGCCCCCCCGACACCGAAGTGGCTCGGGGCAGTGTCACAACAACCTTGCTGTTACTTCAACCCACGGCACTTCTTGTATGCACAATTATACTGCACGCATCGGGTCTCTTTAACGTTATTTTTTTTTTTTTTATAGGCACGGCGAGAGAATCACAAGTATGACACGTGCGCTCTGCATCACTAACGCGGATGCTAATATAAGATATGATTTAAATTGCTAATAGGGCTGACTGTTGCTAGTAAGAGACAAGAATCTGTCTACCAAGATTTTCTGCATTTTTAAAGATCCCTCTTTATTCCTAAGGGGCAGCAAATTGTCTTGAGGAGGGGGAAAAAAAATCTTCCACTCAAACTAGTACTGGGTTTCATAGATTCATAGATGTTAGGGTCGGAAGGGACCTCAATAGATCATC
>NW_005843747.1:8674-18175 GCF_000455745.1 Alligator sinensis | reverse complement strand
TCATGCATCTGCTGATGTACGATAAAGTGCCATTGGCTTTTTTGATGGCTTCGTCACACTGCCGACTCATGTTCATCTTGGAGTCCGCTAGGACTCCAAGATCCCTTTCCACTTCCGTGCCACCCAGCAGGTCATTCCCTAGGCTGTAGGTGTGCTGGACATTTTTCCTCCCTAGGTGCAGCACTTTGCATTTCTCCTTGTTGAATTGCATTCTGTTGTTTTCTGCCCACTTGTCCAACCTGTCCAGGTCAGCTTGCAGCTGTTCCCTGCCCTCCGGCGTGTCCACTTCTCCCCACAGTTTTGTGTCATCTGCAAACTTGGACAGAGTACACTTCACTCCCTCATCCAAGTTGCTGATGAAGACATTGAAGAGTATCGGTCCGAGGACCAAGCCCTGCGGGACCCCACTGCCCACACCCTTCCAGGTCGATACCGACCCATCCACCACGATTCTCTGGGTGTGACCCTCTAGCCAATTCACCACCCACCGGACTGTGCAGTCATCCAAGTCACAGCCTCTTAACTTGTTCACCAGTATGGGGTGGGATACCGTATCGAAGGCCTTCCTGAAGTCTAAGTATACGACATCCACCCCTCCTCCTGTGTCCAGGCGTTTCGTAACCTGCTCATAAAAAGAGACTAGATTGGTCAGGCACGATCTGCCTGCCACGAACCCGTGCTGGTTTCCCCTCATCATAATTTGTCCTGCCGGGCTCTCACAAATGTGAGCCTTGATCATTTTTTCAAAGACTTTTGGGTTAGGCAGGTTTTTTTGCCATCAGGATTAATCTGGTTCTCAACCAGGCCACGCTTCAGCTTATGGAAAGGTGGCTTCTGTGGTACGGGGAAGGGGCCATCGTGCAGGCGCTGCCAGGGGTGCAGGTGTTTCACCACCCCCAAAATGCTGATGGCCCCTGCACTGGTTCGCCAGCATGAGTGGATTAGCAGCTGCTCTTTGCAAGACACGTTGATGAGTCTCATTCATTAGCTGCAGGCAGGGGATATAAAAGCCAGAGGGAAGGAACAGGCTGAAACCAGAAGAAGAACCAGGAGATTTTTGTCTTCTTTTCCCTCCTGGGGGACCGACTTGCTTGAAACAAGCTTTACTTTGAACCGAGGGGAGGCAAGTCTACTAGCTAAAGCGGGGCCCCGTGGTATTTGTTTGGCTCTTCAATGGGCAGAGCGTCCTTGACTTTTCCTTTCGTTTCAACGGGTGTCATTCAGGTGCTCGCACCCCACTCATCCAGGCATGCAGAGAGTTTTGCTGGGGCCAGCAATTGCTAAGCCAGGAAACCTGACCCCCAGGAGCAATAGTGAAAGCCATCATCATGGCGCAGTACCTCCGGATTGTGCCGGTGGGAGCAGGGGAACAGATGGCTGAGCGGCTGCTAGGTACGGCCCCTAGATAGTGCCATCCATCTGATGGAGCGCTGCCAGGGGGAGAAGACTTCTGCAGAACAGCACGAAATGACAAGTAGCATCCAGATGTTAGTCCAAGCCCAGGCTGAACCATAAAGAGACGGGGTGAAGTGCATGATTTCTCTGCACAAGGCCAGCACAAGTAGTGGGTGCCCCAAACCACGGGGCATGGGCAGATGTAGTAGGGAGGTGATTCTCCCCAGGGAAGATGGATGTCTCCAGCTAAAGAAGGACCAAAAGCAAGACAGAGGCCATAAGAAAGGTGTCGTGGTTGCTGGGTGAGCTGTGCCGTAGACCTATGACGCACCTAGATCTCGCATGTCTTGCTCAAGAAGCCAGGCCCCTGGGCAGCTGCATCTCTGAGCTGCAGCCCCACCTTCACCACCCCTGTTAATATGATGGACTCAACTCGCTCTGCGGCCTGTAAATGCCTTTTCTTCAGGGACCCGTGACCAGTGACTTCATCAAAGTGATGGCACAAAAAGCATGACTGAGTTGCCCAAAACAGGCACGATCTAAACCACAATTGGCCTCAACAAACAGGGAACCTCCTAGTCACCTGGGAAGCTTTCCAGGCTCAAATGGATAATGAATCTAGATGCGTTTGCAGTTTTGTGGCTGGTGAGCGGGGTGAAGTGAGACCACGTGCAGTGACCCTTGAGATGCCAAAGGCAGTCCTCGGTCCTAAACACAACTGGTTCCTGAAAACCACATCCTAAGTCGAAATGTTGTAACTCGGAACAGATTTTCCCATAGGAAACAATGTTATAAACGGGGGGTTGGTTCCTGAACCAAGGCCCGATACCCTATTTTCACCAAAAATAACCCAGAATTTTGTACTCAGTCAATTATAGATGAGTAAAATAGCTACATGAATGTATTTATATTGTAACTAGCAATCATGTTGATTTGGAAGGACTTCTTTGAGGTGACTTTGCTGGCGTTTTGAAGGGCTCTTGGCTGGAGTCTTCTCAGGAGTCTTGGCTGCAGGTTTTTCTGGAGCCGTATCTGCTTTCTTAAAGAAAGCGGCCAAGGAAGTTCAGACAGATGTTCTGGGCAAATCAGCAAACTCGCTCACTGGCATGGCTCGTGTCAGATCAAGCCTTGTAAAGTCAAAGCTGACGTCAGAAAGTTGAAACACGGTGTCAATTTATAAACGTTGTAAGTGCGAAACGTTGTAACTCGAAACGTTGTAAGTCAAGGACTGCCTGTACATGCCGCTTAGCGGTGAGCCTACGGCGATACATACTTTTTAAGCAATTATATGGCTTAACATACATTGAATCCTGCAAAAATTTTTACATTTCTATCATGAAAGAAAACTATGAATAATGCATTTCTTTTTTACTAGATAATTATTTTATTTTTTGACTCATGAGTTGTGTCAAGTTGCATTTGGATGGAAATGGAAATGCAATTAAAACGTGCAAAACAGCATTTTAAAATTGCTTCTCGTTAATGAAATAAAACTAACTGAAATCTGCTGGTTGCGTAAGGCAAGGAATAAGGTTATCAAAACATAGTTTATATTTTAGAAATCTGGTATTATACAAACGAAGCGTTCTGTGTACCGAGCGAACTGAACTCCTTTTGTTCCGGTCACCGTGTTCTCCGAGAATTTAAAAATATCAGATCTCCGCCTTTTCATTCAGAGACTGGAAGAGAGAGAGAGAGAAATGTTCCTGCTTCCTCAGTTCCTAAACTGGTTTCCAACTTTGGATGAACTAGCCATTGAATCAGACTAGATCCATAAACTACAATGGCCTCTTGGCACCTACAGAAGGGACGACTCTAGTCGACTCTGGTTCCAGTTGCTTTGCCAGCGTCTCCTGCCAGTTCAGTTGTGTCACTTGAACATGTCAGTGGTGCACAGGCACTAGCAGCGGTGGCAGCTAATTGGAGACCATTGGGCTTGCTCTTAGGTACGTAGGAGTGTACATCCTTCCTTCGTCCTATTCAAGCACCGTCGGTCAAATGCGATCTGGCCCACGTGTGACAATGAAGAGTCCGACTTGCTGCCACTTGCAGCCCTGTGCACGGGGAAGGAGCCAAGAGGCAAGTCATGGGATCACATAGAAATTCAGGGCTGGACGGGACCTCAAAAGATCATCGAGTCCAACCCCCTGCTCTGGGCAGGAATACTGCTGGGATGAAATGATCCCAGCCAGGTGTCTGTCCGGTCTCGCTGAATTTAGACAACCAGCCTCAAGAAGAGACATAAGCATTAACACTGAGGCTGATAAGGTGATTGCACTTGAGAAAATGTACTAGGACTCATTTCACCGTTAGAGATGGCACTGAGAAAATCCTTGATACATGTGAAGAGCTTTTACTGTATATGCTTTATACATTAATGCTGATGGGGCTAATACGATATGCACTTCAGTAAACAGGTGAAAGTACTTGCCACACTTTAAGGGACGTCGCTGGAAAAAAAATGCATTTACATGAGAAGGAGGCTGTTGGTGAAGCTCTTACAGCATTTGTTTCTCATGAGAGGTTTTGACTGAGTGTCAATATGGACTTAGAAATTCAAGTTGGCAGGCACATGAGGATGGGAACGCATTGTTCAGTTCCCTAAGGAAGACAAGTAGGATCCTAGGTCATGCCCAGAGGCAAAGCAAGTGAGGGAAATTACTCCGGGAACCGAACTCAACACCTTCCAGGATCAAGCCTTGAGGGGGGCACTAAGCTTCTGACAAGCAGTGGGCTTAATAAACACAAATGTAGACGAAGCCTCCTATTAAAAAGAAATCCAAAGGCAGCCAGCTGAGAAAGAAAATGGCCAACAGTCCTCGCGCAAGGTGTGCATCCTCTCAGTCCCTTTTCCTGCACCAGCTTTCAGCATCTTGAAATGTGGGGGCAGACTGGAGAGAAACCTGGGGGGGCTATAGAGGAGGAAAGCAAGTCTGAAGGATGCCTTGTCAGGAGCTTGGATTTACACCAAAAGTCAGAAGTCGCAGTTGTAGGGGCCAACGTGGGCAAGGAAACAGAGGGAGTGCCAGGATCCAGGGAGAAGGTGGGAGGCATCTGGGGAGCAGCAGTCTTGCAGGGGGGAGAGGCGGATAGGGCACAGATCTAGGAGTCAAGAGAGCTGAGTTCGGATCACGCCTCTGCCTGTGACCTTCCTCCCCTAACCTTTGCCTGTCCCAGCTGCAAGCTCTCTGGAGCAAGGACTGGCTCTTACCTTGTCTATATGAAGCACCCAGTGCCACGAGCCAGGATCTCAGTTGGAGGCCTCTAGTTATATCCACTGCTCCGCAATAAAGAGGGCTTGCTACACTTTAAGGGATGTCGCTGGCACTAAGAGGTAGTACATAATAACTACACGCCATGGCAAGACGGGTTAATGGGTGGCAAAAGTTCCCCTAAGGCATAGGATCTCATAGAAATTCAGGGCTGGAAGGGACCTCGAAAGATCATCGAGTCCAACCCCCCTGCTCTGGGCAGGAATACCGCTGGGATGAAATGATCCCAGCCAGGTGTCTGTCCGGTCTCGCTGAATGTAGACTGCCAGCCTCAAGAAGAGACATAAGCATTATACATTAAGGAGTTATATCTACTGCTCTGCAATAAGGGGCAAGCTGTAGGGGTGAGATATGAAAATGCTGGAGGCCAGATGAGGACCTAGACAGCTGGGCAGACATGCGTGGGCACCCTTTGAGGTGAGGAGGACTTGAAATGCTTCATGGACCGAGAGGAGAAGCCAGTGCTCGGTGGGGCAGATCCAGTGGGTGCTGCCAGCAAACGGCATCACATTGCATGGGTTTTACTGGTGGAAGCCAGCGGCATAACTGGGGCATCGTGGGCATCTCAGACAACCACCCCAGGCACTGACTGGGGGGAGGTGTAAAAAACCAAGTGCCTTCGGCAGCTTCGTGACTGCGTTTGCAATGGCAGCACAGCGGCAAAGAGCACTGACCGCTGCCCCTGTGCCTTGGTGGCAGATGAGATTCAAGAGCTCTCTGCGCCCTCCTGTGACGTGGTGTATTGCAAGTGCTAAGTGGGCTGCCTGGGATATGACCAGCACCATTACATTGTTTTGTGGTGCAGCACATGCCGAGAAGTACTTGGGACCTGCTCGGTGTCGCGAATGCATCGGGGATACGGATACAGAATCCAGTTGGGGCTATTGAATCGTAGGGAGAAAATCCAGTGAGAGCAAGCAGCTGTGTGGGGGATCTGGGGGTGGATAGGAAGGCCTGGAGCAGAAAGGGATGAATATATTCAAGAAACCTGGCGCTGTGATCGAAGAAGGTGCTTCGGCGACGCTGGGCTGGGGACAGAACGAGGAAGGAGTTCTCAAAGGACGAGAGACGTGCGCTGGGTTCAACGTGAGTCATACGAGGCATGGCTGCACCCATAGGATAGCTGCGATTTTTGGTACAAGGCTTCATTTGGGACCAGAATGATGCACAAGTATTACACCGATGGGACGGTCTGAGAACCTAAATAGAGCTGAATAAAAGAAAACAGAATAGTATGAAGCAACCATATCCCGCGGGTCTTGCCTGAGCAATCCTGTCCCAGTCTTGCTTGCTAGAAATGACTAAGAAGCTTCTATTTGATTCTTCCTGCTATCCGAGCTGGTCAAAATAGTCAAGAAAAAATTTGCCTGAATATCTGCAAATGAACCACAAAGAATGTTCATTTCCTCCAAATCTTTTTCACCAAAATGAGTGTTTTTTTCACCAGAAGAAAAAATCGAGGTTTTCAGTTACTGATTCTTCCCCTCTTTTGAACAGGGAAATATTTGGGTTGTCCATCTTTCATTGCAAAACCAGGACATTTTAAACAAAACAAATATTCTTTTTTTTCACAGAAAAAGGACATTTTAGCCGAAACAATTTTTTTTTTCCACAAAAAGGACATTTTAACCAAAACAAATACTGTTTTCACCAAAAAAAAACAACGTTTGGCTTAGGTCAACAGAACTTCTAATTCTGGGAAAAATGTTTCGATGAGGAAGTTTCCAACCAGCAATACACCTTGAAATAATTTCCAAGGGGCATGGGGTATTCTTCATCACTTAGTGCCCTTTTTTATTGTTATGTGCCATCACTTGGGTGGGTGGAGGGAAGCCGAGGCAGAGAGGAGTGCTTGGATGGTGCTGCAGGCCCAACCTCAACAAAGAAGAGAGTGTACATTTATGCTGGGAAGAGGTGACCAAGGCAGCTCCCCTGTTGCTCATGATGCTCCTAACCAAAAATACATTTTTATTGTCTACCCTATCTACTGTACAAAGCCGAGGTGCTCTGGGAACAAAAGACAGTTGCTACAGCCCATCTGTACTCTTTCCGGGGTACACGCTGTGTTGTCTCATCATGCACTTCCTAAAGAGAGGCCTTGCAAAGCTTTTGTGTGCAAATCAGATCCTCGAGGCCTGCAACGGGAACTAATTTATAGGAACACACTAAACATCCTCTGAGAGCATCTGGGAGACGGGGCGCCTTCCCCCTAGACGAACCCACGCTCTTTGCAGCCTGTCTATGGAGGTGCCCCACTCAGCCAGCACGATAACACGTATAATGTCCCCTAGTTCTGCCCTGAGACTGATGTGCTTCATGAAGGACTTCCCGAGTAAAGTCCTGCGGCCGGTGTTATGCCAGAGGTCGCATCAAAAGATCTTAACGTACTCGTCTGACCTTAAAATCTCTGGATGAGATCAGACCCCATTAAATCGAGGGCAAAGCTCCAATTGACTTAAGTACATCTTCTCTCAACCTGACGCAGTGTCTCAGAACCATATCTTTGACTTGTAGGCAGAATATGAAAATCATGGTTGCAAACGAGTCAAGTCCCGCGGTCTGGACTTGTAAGAATAGCAATCGCGCTGCGCTGGGGCTAATTACTGCAGGGGTCAGGACGAAAGTCTCTCCGTTTTACCAGTGTAACTAATTCATTTGCTGCGTTTTGACTGTATTCTACATGCAATATTTATAAGGTGCTTTGGGCAAAAGGGGCTCTGTGAGTGTAAAGTATTATTATTGTTATTATGCGTTCCTTCTGCCATCTGGGTCATTTGCGCTATTGACCACACGATACGCAGTTTTCAGACTTGGTTGCTCTATAGGAAAAGAAAAACAGATACTAGTTATTCTGCAACAACATCGTATTCCCCTTGCGTTCCCATTAGTAGTGTAACAAGAGTCACTACAGCCGAAGGAGGGTCGGCATTGGGAACCGCGCCTGACTGTCTTGATACGTTCTCAAGAAGTTGCCGGCGAGCCATCAGATGGGATTCACATGTTCCCGTTACAAAAGGGTGTTATCTGTGTCTAAGACAGGAAGGTTATAAAGCATAGCCTTGTAGAGCTCTAATTCTTCTACAAGCCACTGCATCCAACCCGGAGGGAAGGAGAAAAGGTAAAACTGGCTAAATAACCCTGCTTCAAATTGGATTCTGGCTGGGTTCTGGACTCTCGTGTTCCCCTTTCAGCCCTCACAACTCTCTACACTTTTTCCCATTCCTTTTCAAGATCCGGCATTTTCACCACCAAATGTGTGATGACCTCAAGGGAAGAAATGAGGTTCCCATTCCTCTGAACTGCTCTAGGATGCGTCGTACTGCACATGAGCAAGCTGCCTCCAAAGGCTCCTCCAAACCTGCTGAATCTGTGAGTGCTTCATTTACAATGCTCCCAGAGGCACTGAAATAGCATTTTTATACTCTATATTAAGTATTATTTAAATATGCAGGGCTACAGAAAGAAAGAAAAAAATCTCATTTCTGTTACATGTATTTTCCTGATGAATATTTGAGCTGTGATTATACATGTTCATATCACACTGATCATTTTCTCTCTGTAGTTCTTTCTGATTTGTGTCTGAGATCTGGGTTCCCTATAATTAGCTTCCCAACAGCTGAGCCTGGATATGGTTGGTCAGATGTGGTGGTATTGTTCTGCCCACTAGAAAGACTTAGAAGCCTGATTTTGCAGGTTCCTGAGAACTAGGCTCCCACTGGCTTTATGACCAGAATGACCCCATGAAGACCAGCTCCCACACTCAGCTCTAGATTATTTCCTGCTTCAGATGACACTAGGCATGTCTACACGTGCACTTTAATATTTTACTGCTCATTAAAGCGTCATGTAAAAAACCTCATTACACTGATGCGCAGTAAAAGAGTTTACTGTGCATTAAGTATCACTAAAAAAGCATGCCAATGTGCAGCACAGCCTAATGCACGTTAATTTAGTACCTCACATTGGAGGTACTAAATTTAATGCGCATTAGAAAAGGCGCATTAATGCATGTGTACACATGCCCACTGACTAATATCTCAAGTAAGCACCATCCTTAGAAAAAAGAGCTTGTTCTTCTCCATAGTCCTAATTATTAAACCCACTTTCCAGATGGGAAAATGGAAGTACTTAAGCTTAAGTGACTTCACCACGTCTGGAGAGGGTGCCCGTTGAGAGCCAGGCTTCGAGGGAGTCCTTGACTCCCTGTGCTGTCTCAGGCCTCTGGCCCTCTCTCCCTGGCTACGTGTGCTCTGGCTAGCTTAGGTGCTCTATACCCAGCCTGGTAATCTTCTTTTTGCATGTTTCTTGTAATCTCCTCAAGCCCTTTCCGTCTTGGTTGGGTGACCTTTAATCCTATTAGGAGGAACTATTTTAAAAGTTGTATTTGCAAAGTCATGCTTTAATGTCTTTTCCAAACTCTTATTTGCTTTTAAAGAGGAAATAACCAGCCTCTTCTTTTAGCAATTTCTGAGTGTGGTCAGTTAACTGGGGCACAGCCTAACCCCCCATATGCCTCCCTTTCCCTTAGTCACTTTGGCCGTGTGTAGATGAAACGAGAGGCATGCGTGCACAACACTTTAGAGTGCGCTGAATGCTTTTGCACCGCTTTAATGGTGTCGGTGTTTACACGCCTTGGCGGTGTATTGAGCATTAATTCCAGCCACTCCTTCGGGGAGTTTTAGTTTGCTGCCCCTACAGCTGCAGAGCGAAGCACCTGGCACTGTGCAGCTCCACGGCTCTGCAGGGAGCCCTGTAGGCAGCCTGGCAGCAGCCCGGGAAGTCGGGCTCTGCCCAAGAAAAGCAGTAAGCCTGATCTCCCCCCAGCAAGCATTCC
>NW_005843747.1:0-8577 GCF_000455745.1 Alligator sinensis | reverse complement strand
GCACCAGCCCACCCCGCAGCCCAGGGACCGCTCCGCCCGCTGGCCTCCCCTCCCCTCCCCGCCAGAGAGGCAGGTAAGTCAGCAGGGCGTGTGCACGACACGGGGCTTTAATCAGCCTGAATTTGAAGCGGTGTTTTCTAAAACCCACCACTTCCATTTAGGCCTGACACTGACTTGCCAAGTGGCTGTGCCCATGCCATTCAAGGCCTCAGCTTCCCTGCTAGAAAAGTTGGGGCAATGCTAATTTGCCTTTCAAATAATACAGCATTGTTTGTAAAGAGCTGTACCAGTGCAAATCAAACTTAGCCTAGTTGGAGCTGGAGATGCAGAATAAGATTTCTGATACCAACCACATGCTTCATTGTGAATAATTTATAGTCCTCTAAAATGGCATTAAAACACTCAAAATTTCAATGAGTTGGGTTCATGTGAAATCAGAGAATCATAGAAAATGAGGGTTGAAGGGACCTCAGGAGATCAACCAGTCCAACCCCCTGCTCAAAGCAGGACCAGCCCCAACTACATCATCCCAGCCAAGGCTTTGTCTACCCAGGTCTTCAAAACCTCCAAGGATTGAGACACCACCACCTCTCTGGGGAGCATGTCCCAGTGCTTTACTACCCTCCTGGTGAGAAAGCTTTTCCTAATATCTAACCTCAATTTAGCACTCCCAAAGCACCAGTGTATCATACATGCTCCAGGGTTTATTTTCATGGGGTGCTTTTTGCCTTTCGTGCATGAAAGAGTACAATCTTAGGGAACTTTTGGACAAACCATGTCCTGTGAATGCCTGGAAAGCCCCTTCCAGTCCTCTGTTCCTGTGTCACTGATTTCACCAACTTTAACCCTAAAGGAGGAAATAAATCAAAAATACATTTTCCCTAGTTTTTTTGTCAACTAGTATCTGGTTGCCAGTGCAGGGGGAAAAAATTCCTTCCAAATACCCTCCAACGCCCCCTCCCACAAATGACTAATTTTCCGCAGACTCCGCTAAATTTCTCAGATTAATGATACCAACAGTAGCAAAATTTCTAATCGCATAATCCAAACAAGACAGGCTTCAGCTCTTCTTGCTGTAGATTTGCTTTCTGGTCCCTCATTAGGCTTTGAATTTCAACTAGTCTTCTCTCTGCTAGAGGATCTCTTGCTCTTCTCTATTTTTATTTTGCTCGTTGCAATCTGCCCCGTGGCTTGCCTGGCCCTTGGAAGCTGAACTATTGCGCAGGGCTGGTTTCAGCCAAGTTTCTTCCAGAAGCAGCACTGACCACAGGTCCAGTGGTAAAGTAGCCTGGAGAATGAAGTCTAGAAACAATCTGTCCCCCAGTGAAGACTTCAGATGTTGGCTGGGTCACACGTTGGAATTCAGGGAGGAAGGGAAGGAAACTATTCTGCAAGTACGTCAGGAGCAAGAGGAAGACCAAGGGAAGTGTAGGTCCCTTGCTGAATGGGAAAGGGAAAATAATAGTGGCTGCTGTAAGTGTTTCGAGCCTATTTTTACCCCAGACCTCCCCAAAAGGTCAACTACCAGAGGCTAAGCACGATTAGCAGCAAAGACGGGTGGTGGAGGAGGTAAGTACCCAGGTTACAGCAGGGAAAGAACAGGTTAGAGATTACTTAGATAAGCTGGCTGCTTTTAAACCAGCAGGACCTAATGAGATTCACCTCAGAGTACTCAAGGAATTGGCTGAAGCAACCGCACAGGCATTGACTGTTATATTTTGACAGCTCACGGAGGTCAGGTGAGGTCCTGGATGGGTGCGAGAGGGCAGATCTCTTTGAAAAAGGAGAAAAGGAGGATCTAGGAATTACAGACTAACCTTGCTACCTGGAAAGATGCTGGAGCAACTTATCAAACAACCAGTTGGTAAGCCTGTAGAGGATAACAAGGTGATAAGGGATCGTTAACATGGACGTGCCCAGCCAGTTGATTGTCTTCTATAACCACATGGTGGGCTTGAAAACGGGAGGGAAGTAAATGTGACATATCTCAACTTTATTAAGGCTTTTGGCACTGTCTGCCATGACATCCTCATAAACAAGCTAAAGAAATACTGTCTGCGAGTGGCTTTGTAGGCTCAAGGCACCTCTCATGAGATTCGAGGCAGCCCTCGGAAAATGCTGGCTCTTCGTTTTCACTCGGTTTTTGACTGCCATTTGAGGCAGCCCTCGGAAAATGCTGGCTCTTGGTTTTCACTCGGTTTTTGACTGCCGAAAAATAATAGAGTAACTCTTCTGTTGCAAAGACCTGAGAAAGACCACAACATCCCAGAATGCTTGCAACACTATGGAGTCCTATTTGAAATCTTTGGGTTTATCTTGGAAATCTTATTTGCACACCTAACAGTGCTAGTATTGTGTAGCACGCTATTGCAACCCTAAAAGGATCTCAAGGTACTGCAGGGTACTGTGGCACCCTGGTTGAGAATCACTGATCCATCGGTATTTGTAAGGTGGGTGCATAACTGGTTACAAAACCACGCTCAGAGAGTAGTGACATTTGACGGTGAATTCGGTTGTTCGCTGCCAGACTTGGAAGAGGTATTATGTGGTGTTCCCCAGGGGGCTGCCCTGAGTCCACTAGTGTTCAACATCTTCATTAATGACTTAGGAGATGGAATTAACTGCACACTTAATAAATTTTCAGATGACACCACGTTGCACGGGGTAGCAGACACTTTAGAAGATAGGATTAGGATTCAAACGATCCTTGATAAATTAGAAATGTTCCTAAAATTAATGGGATGACACTCAGTATGTGTCTTCAATGGCTTTACTGAGTACTGAACAATCAAATGCCCAAATACAAAATGTGGAAAGACTGGCTAGGATACAGTACTGCAGAAAGGAACCAGGGATTTGCAATGAATCATATGATGAATATGAATCAACAGTGTAATATTATTGCAAAAAAGCTAATATCACACAGGTTGTCATATTTGTGTCACAGAAAATGATTCGTCCACTCTATCCAGCACTGAGGAGCCCACTGTGGGAGTATTGTGTCCGGTTTGAGCCACCGCACGTCAAGGAAAACGTGGGCCAATTGGAAGGAGTCCGAAGAAGAGCAACAGAAATTATTAGCGGTCCAGACAACACATCATAGGATGGTAGGGCAGACGAACCATGCTAATCTAATCCAGAAGAGGGAAGCCTGAAGTGGCATCTCTTAACAGTCTTCAAATACAAAACAGGTTGCGATAGAGGATGGTAGTCAGTTGTTCTCTTTGCCCACAAGGCCCAGGACAAATTGTAGTGGACTTAAACTGCAACGTGGGAGATTTAGGTTGGATATTCAGAAGTACTTTGTAATTCTGAGGCTGGTAACACTCTGGACCAGATTGCTGACAAAAGATGCAGAACCTCCATCCCTCCTCACGTTAAGTGCAGATTAGACAAACATTTGTCTGAAATGGTTTAGACAGGGGGTTGGACTAGGCATGACCTCCTTCCAGCCTTGTTTGTCCATGATTCAGAGATTCAGAGATATTTGGGTCAGAAGGGACCTCAGTAGGTCATCGAGTCTAACGCCCTGCCTTGGGCAGGAAAGACCGCCGGGGTCAGATGACCCCAGCCAGGTGCTTGCCCAGTCCCCTCTTGAAGACCCCCAGGGTAGGGGAGAGTACCACCTCCCTTGGAGCCCATTCCAGATTCTGGCAACCTTCACCATAAAGAAGTTCCTTCTGATATCCAACCAAAATCTGCTCCCCGTCAATTTGTGGCCACGGTTCCTAGTTACTCCATGGGGTGCCCTAGTAAATAGAGCGTCTCCTATTCTCTGCTGCCCTCCCATGATGCATTTATAGCCAGCCACAAGATCACCTCTCAGCCTTCTCTTGTGAAGGCTGAAGAGATCCAGGTTCCTCAGTCTCTCCTCGTCGGGCCTTGCCTTCAGGCCTCTGACCATGCACATGGCCCTCCTCTGGACCCTCTCAAGGTTGTCCACATCCCTCTTGAAGGGCAGCGCCCAAAACTGGACCAGTGCCGCAAAGAAGGGAAGCATCACCTCCCTGGACCTGTTCATCATGCACCTGCTAATGCATGATAAAATGCAGTTAGCCTTGTGGATCACTTCATCACATTGACGACTCACGTTCATCTTGGAGTCAACTATGACTCCAAGATCCCTTTCCGCTGCTGTGCTGCTGAGAAGGTCATCCCCCAGCATGGAATTGTGTGGGTGGGTCTTTTTGCCCAGGTGCAGCACCTTGCACTTGTCCTTGTTGAACTATTTCATTCTCCCCATTTTTCCAACCTGATCTAGGGTTTCACTACTCTTAACCTTAAAATCCAATTATTCTATGAGTGAGTAAGTGAATATTTTACACTTTCAAAGAACTTTGCAAGTTTTAAGACTCACTACCCAGTATGGGATAGGTACTGGTAAATTAGTACCATCATTCCCATTTTACAGGCATTTTTTAGGAGCACACACCTGTATTTCATAGTTATAGAGTCATAGAGAAGTGAGGCTGGAAGGCACCTCCAGAGGTCATCTAGTCCAACCCTTTGCCCAAGGCAGGATCATCCCTGTCCAAACCATCCTATACAAATCCACAATCTAAACTCTTTGTAAAACTAACCCGGACACAACACAGATATAACACCCTAACCTGCCACAGGTAAAGCAGGAGAACCACGGCAGCCAACGTAAGGTTGTCAATATATGCTCAGGAGATCCCAGGTAGAGGTCATCCCCCCCCAGAAGATGGCAAGGACCCACACAGATATACCAATCTGACCATGGGTAAAATCTTTCCTGACCCCAGATATAGTGATCACCCCCAACAAGCCTTGCCTATTGCAGGGTAGGTACCCAGGACTATTTCCCCATGTAGCCAAGCTCTTAATTAACACAAACGGCAAAAGATAACAAGGAAAAAAAGAGGGGAGAAATGACCAGCAAGTCAGTGGCAGAACCAGAAATGGAAACCAGGTCTCCTGTTCTTACGTCAGGGTCCTGCTTGCTAGACTGCACAAGCCCCAACATGGTGAGCAACAGATAGCCTCCTTTCCTGCAAATATCCCTGCAGGAGCTCCCCAACAGCACACAGTACACAGGGGTTATGAGGACCGTGGGTCCAGAAGCATCCAGACCACAGGCAGCATTTACGGGCATATGCCATGTGACACCTCGGTCGGCACAGATCCCACAGTGAAACTTCAGTACCGGCGTAAAAGTAAGCACGTGTCTAAGTGTTGCCCTGAGCAGGGAGGGATTTAAACACTTCCTCGAGCGTTTTCCTGACAAGGATCTGAGGTGCTGCAGGGGAACATAGATCAGCAGTCATGAAACCCCTGTCATAAGACTTCCTGCGATGGACGCGATGCACAGATTTCCGGCGCTGGACTTCTGCAGCAGAGCTGGATGAGCGGCGTGGGGTCAGTCCACAGGCCGAATCTCGTACGGGGTCAACACATGGGGTCAGGCCACTGGTGCATGCCTGATCCTGCCCACTGGCACCATCCATATCTTATCCGGCCCACGGGACTTCCCGCGGCTCCAGAAACTTGGCAGCAAGGAACATCGGCGATGCGCCCCACCACCCAACTCCCATCCCTACGGAGAGCCCAGCAAGTCAGATGCCGTGGCCCCTTGAGCCAAGTCTGGCCCGTGGGCCACCAGTTGAGCACCACTGACATAGCGGATGAGGAGCTGCCGTCAGCAGTCGGTGTTGCGTGCGTCTTCAGCTGGGAGATCCGTGCTGTTGTCTAAGACAAAAACAGAGTCCCCGATGCAAGAGCTCGCTGGAGGTTTGTGGGGTTTGAAGGATCTTTTACCTTTAAGCGAGGGTCTCTGCTAATAATAGAAGCAAATACGAAGTGCGTTTGACTGTAAATCAGATAAATAAGCAGACCTACTTTGTTCAGTTTGTCACTCTAAGGGACGCAACATGAAATCCTGCTAAACAAATAAATAATAGAGGAATAAACCTGTTAGGAAGAATTAATGTACTTCACACCAAGGCTGTGCATTTTGAAACTCTTCCTTGCACTGCCAGAATTGATTACCACAGAAGGAGGCATTACCAATCATGTAAATCTAAGATTATACTGTTCGATCCGACTGAATTATGTCTGCACAGCCCCCTTCGAGCACTCGGAGAAAAATTACAGTTCAGGGAAAGATCCTGCCATCAATTCTAAGATGCTTTAAGGAATCCATGCATTACGACTCCTTCTGATTAGCTTTTGCTATGCAAGATTTGTCTGATCAATTGGAGATGGTCGGATATAGATTTTCAGATTTATTTCGACTTTGAAAGCAACCCGCCTCGGAGACAAATCACCCTGCCGAAGCAAGGGGCCGTGGGACGCTGCTGCATGCTCTGCCGGAGGATGCTGAATGTGCCGCGTTCCTCCGGTGCAACAGCAGAAGCTTTTCATCTGCTAGGCTCAGCACTTTCGTGTTGGCGCAGCAACTCAAGGAGGGGCCGGGGGAGGCATCTCCTTGCACCATTTCTGACTTGTGCATCATCATTTAGCACTGACGGCAGCCCCCTGGCCGGAAATCAGGGTCCAAACCCAGAAGGACTGCATGTATAATTTCAAAGGCTGCACAATGCATTTTTGATTTCTATAAACTGCAGGGAAGTGAGGCTCTTTTGCGAGTGGTGAAGTGCTCGCGATACCATCTCTATTTTTTTCCCACTGGTAAACTGAGCAGAGCTGACATCGAAGAAGCAAGTGGAATAAATGCGTGCAAGAAGCCTTTTCACAAAGTTATTTAATTCACGAGAAGGGACACTTAGACATCCAGCAGCATCTTATTTACAATGAACTATTTCTTTATGCTTCCTCTAAACATCAGAAGCAATTTCTGATACATTACAATCCGGAGAGCCGTAAAGCAACAATATCACCTGAGGTGTTTAAATGAATTCATTATAAAATATATTGCTTCCTTCCCCCAGCCCCACCCCCTGTAACTTCCTTCTGCTCACATTTGGAAGCTTTATTCCCGTGAGTTTTCTTTTCAGGATCATTTATTTGTTAAAAATATCTCCCAGCAAGAAGCAGCTATGGCTATTTTTTTTCTCATTTTATGGTCTTTGACCTAAAGGTCTCTTTGATTCCGTCGTATTAGAGACTTTCTGTTATCACAGTTGTTAGGGAGACACAGTCACAACAGTTCAAACAGCAGGTGAGCACTCTTTCACAGTCAGATCACAGATTTATCCAGGTAACTATTTGCAAAAAAAGAACATTTAAATTTTCTCAAAGTCCTGGGCTTCTCTTTCCTGGAGATAGTGGTCTCTGTGAAGTCACAGACAGCTGTATTGCTGTTTTCCATTTTTAATTGAGTCTGCTCCTGCCTTGTCGTTACATGGATCGGCTCTTGCTGACCAGGTATAAAACAGAGCACAAGAACTAATATTGGTCATTCACAGCGTAAAAGCCTGCAGCGCTGGGAATGCAATATGTGATGTTGTAACCAGGATTAATACAGTCTCCTGGGTTCAGTCTTAAGTGCTGAATGTTACTCGGAGACGGGGTCTTTGCAGGGAATGGCGCTGGTGGAAACAGCCTGCCTCGTGGTCCATCCTCACCATGTGCTGCACGAGGTTGGGGTGACCGAACGTTCAGGCCAAAAACGGTCTATAAGCTGCAGCTCCTGAAAACAAACACATCTCCTCGCC
Organism: Alligator sinensis; assembly: GCF_000455745.1. Taxonomy (NCBI): domain Eukaryota; kingdom Metazoa; phylum Chordata; order Crocodylia; family Alligatoridae; genus Alligator; species Alligator sinensis. The sequence continues at coordinate 940 of NW_005843747.1, read as the reverse complement.
GAAGGATGGAGGCTTTTGCAGCACATTGCACGCAGCTCTCACAAGCATCTGGCCCCTCTGGGAGACTCTTGATGTCAGATGTGCACAGACAGTGCCGGACGGCAGCACATTGCACGCAGCTCTCACAAGCATCCAGCCCCTCTGGGAGACTCTCGATGTCAGTTGTGCACAGACAGTGCCGGACAGCCCCGGGCAAACTTTTGGATCGGGCCCTGCTTCACCAGAGATAATGATAATAATCAGACAATGGGAAAAACATTACTATTTTTATACATTTGAATAGACGAATAGAAGATGTTAATGTAAAAAAACAAAAGAAGATCAAATGTTCATATCACATGCTTTTATTATAAAACATTTCTATCAACTCCACCCTGCGGCATTTTTTTTGTTGCAAAAGTCTTTATCACATCTGTGGTATTGACCTCTTTAAATAGTTTGTTCTCAATGGATAGCATTGCCCGTCCCGTATATGCTCAATATTAGCACTTTTTTTTTTGCAATTATAATTTTGTTTTTTCATTTTCGGGCCCCCTTTTGTGTCCGCCTGGTTCGCCCATGCCTGTGTCTGGGTCTATCCACAGACTTCTCCTCTGCTTAGTATGAAGTCATGAAATGAAAGAGCAGGGAAAGGACTCTGAACATCAGTGAGGGAACCCTGGATTTAGTGATGACAGGAACAGACTCGAGTCTGGAGTCGGTTCCTGTCATCACTAAATCCAGGTTTATATATACAGGACCGGCAATCCAGACGGACCACGGAGCTGTAGCACAGCAGAGGATTCCTCCGTGGCCCTGTCCAAGGCAGCGAGACCCTGTTTCACCTACACTTTTTCTCTGTTCACCACGGGAAAGCTATGAGCAAGAGTCCATAGTCTTTGCTGATAAAAATCCTTTGCGGTTGATCTGGTTTCCCATCACCCAGTGTCAGCACAGCTGC
>NW_005843746.1:50220-54882 GCF_000455745.1 Alligator sinensis | reverse complement strand
ACTAGATTATAACATATTTTTACCACAGCAGGGACTCCAGAGTCATGCTATGACAGGGGAAAGCTATCGCACCCAGTGAAAGCAACAGCCTGTCTCCTGTCTATGGGCCAGTCGCCTACCTCACTTGCTTGCCACACCTTGATGTAATAGTATTCAGCTGTTAATCAGGTGGGAGGCTGTCCATTTTGAACCCCAATGTTTAGGGGAATAGCTGCAACTCCATTCCATCCCTACACTGTGGTCCAAGCCTCACAGATAGCATCCCAGGCAGCTAACTCAGCCATACCCATCACCACATTAGCTGTGGTCTCCTCTCTGGGACCTTCGGTTCTCCCTTAGGCCCTGGCCCCATCTCAGGCCTGATTCTCACAGAGATATTGTTGGCAAGTTTTACATGTCTTGTCGTGGCATAGCCTAAATCCATTTGGTGTGTTTTGGGCTGTAGGAAGTAGGCTTTTGGTGATGAGGTTAGCAAGTTTCAGTGCTTGTTTGAATTTACAAGCCACTTTTCACAGACAGGCCTATGAACTTCACTTCATCAACCTCCTAGATACAGAAACTCATGGACTCAATATAGACATGGGATTTATGACACACTACAACCTGCCCAGGTATCCCTAAACTTTTACCTGCTACATCCCCCCCTTCCCCGCCCACCCCAGCCTGTCCCTCACCCTCTGACACCTCCGTTTCTATTTTCACTAACTGGCTTTCTTGCCTGCATTGCATGCCAAGCCAGCTTCTAGCTTCTTTACTATTCCTTCCATCCAGGAACAGCACACAGACGCACCAACTGCAGGTGCTTACTCAGCCTAACAAAGGGTTTTTCAAACCAAAAGCTGGCATCCCAGGCAGCTAAGCTGAGCTCACCTGGAGCCTCAAAACTCCACTGCAACCAGCAAGCCTCAGGCCTGTCAAAGACATGACAGGTCTGGGCTTTTCCCAGCCAGGACTCTGTCCATGTGTGTGGTAGCTCAAGGTTATGGCACCTCCTACCTGCCTTTCACCAGGGGGATGGCTGGTCCTGGCATTTACAGGGCTGCTGCACCACCAGCAGTCCCACTGGGCCTCCCCGACCCTGGCAGGGTGCATTTTTAGTGATCATGCCCAGGACCTGGGGCCTCCTTCTTCCCCATAGCACCAAGCCATACCTCCAAGTTCACCCTGACATGGTAGCTGAGCAGGGACATGTTCTTCCCCTGCTGGCTGGCAATGCAGTGAGTGCCCCTCTCCAGCTCTGAGAGCAGGGCATTAAATGGCTTTTAAAAAATGAAAAAAGGAAATATGAAGACAGAGTGAGGAGGGTGACATTCACTCCTTCTGCACCTGGAGCTTGGGGAACCTCAGCAGTGGGTGATTCACCTTGAGGAACACCAGCTGCTCTACCAAACCAGGATCCAAGCAGGTGCGGTGGGGTGTCACTACATCCCCAGCAATGCTGAACACCCTCTCACTTGGAACACTGGTAGGTGGACAGGACAGGTATCCATGGGCAACTGTGACCAGATCCTGCCACATCTGGCTGTGGCTTACCCAGTAGGCCAATGGGTTGCACAACAGCAGCTCTACATTCTCAGTGACATAGGCAGCTACCAAGGCCTGAGTGCTACCTGCCTGATGGTGGGGTCTGGTGGCTCTGGATCCCAGCATTGAAGCCCTGCTCTTAGCCCACATAGGCAGCACCTGTGGTAGAAGAGGAGATTGGCTGGTGGATGGCATGTTAGCATGGGACAGTGGATCCCCCTCTTCCATGTCCCTCCACCTTTCTGCCTCCCTGACTCTTCACCAGCACATCCTGCATGATTTTATGCTGCAAGATGTTCAGCTCTGTTTGTTTGTCCCACAGCATCTTGCCTCCCTTGATGGTCTGGTGGAAGTAACCTTCCTGCATTTGGAAATGAGATTGCTGGGGTGCTGGCACCATCACCTGCAGCCCTGTCTCCCTGACAATGAGATGTAACTTGTGTGCCACACAGTGGATGCCAATGAAGTTGGCATCACAGAGCACCTTGACCATATTGGCCCCATTGTCGGTGACCATGAACTCATGGGTGAGCTCGCCCTGCCCAGCAAGCCACCCCTGCACCAAGCAGTTCATGGCCCCCATGATCTCAGTTGCCATGTGGGGCTCATTCATCACCTCAGCTTGAAGGAGATCCCACCAATGGCCTGACTGGTCACACAAGTGCCCTGTGAGGGAGAGGTAGTTGTGATCCCCACCCTGGATGCTCCAGATGTCCAAGGTGAAATGTAAAGCCACCTGTGGACCTGCCTTGCACAGTTCCTCCCTCAGGTACTCCCTGCATGCCACATACAGTGAGGGCACCACTGTCCTACTGAAGGTTGTGTGTGTGGGCTTTGGTAGGATGGGGCCACAAGTGCCATGAACCACCTGAACCCTGGCTGCTCAGCTAAGGAAAAGGGCTGGCCATTGACAGCAAGCATCTGCCCAATGCTCTGGGTAATCTCACTCACCCTTGTAACATGCCTACCTTTCTGTCTGCCTTTCCCCCACTGTTCCAGGGTGACCTACCTCTGCTTTGGGAGATGGGGGCTTCCCTTTGGGCGTGCACCCACTGGTACCAGTCCCACTGGTGCCAGGCTGAGGAGGAGCAAGGGCAAGGGAGAGATGCCTGTGGAGATGCATCAGCATCCCTGTGGTGCTCATGTGTTTTGTTTCCTTGCCCTGGCTGGTTTTGGCTTGGCAGTGCAGGCAGATAGTGTATGTGGGATCATCTGCCAGCTCAAAATGATCCCAGACCACAATACCTGCTTGCTTCTGGAGTGTGGGTGCATGTGTGGATGATGCTGCACTTTCCCCCTTCTTAGCAGGCAAAGGCACAGCAGCAAGAGGAGTGGACTCATCTGAGCTGCTTGCATCCACAACCTCTACCTCAACCTCCTCCAAAGTGCCTTCTGGGAAAGGAGACCTGGCTCTAGGGGAAACTTGAGGGATGTGGACTAGAAATTCAGATGTTTCCCCCTCCTTCCCCAGAATTTCCCTTGTTAGGGCACTGAGATCCATATCCAGCTCTTCCTCTGGCACTGGAAGGCTCAGCATGGGAAGTGAAATGGGGGTTCAGGTGGCCGTTATGCTGGTGCTGGTGCTGCTGCTTGTTGTTGTCATGGTGGTGGTGGCTGGGGGTGGTTATGGCTGGTGCTTCTGGAGGGGATGCAGTCTCAGGCACAGGCAGTGGCACTGGCACTACTCTCTTCTCCTTGCTGCTTGTGCATACCTCATCCATTCTAGCTGGAGGAAAGAGACTGTCTTTCAGTTGAGGGGGGACTTACCCCCTCTTCCGGCCCTCTTTGAAGGCTTGCCACCACCTGCCTTTCCACCATGCTTCATGGTGTGTATGAAGAATGTGTCTTTCCCCTATATGCATTCAATAATGTGAGTGTGTGTGGCATAAAGTGGAAATGTATAAAAACAAATCTTAATGAATGAATTATATGTCTTTCCTCCTTTATGAATTCAATAAGATGTGTGTGTGGTGTAAAGTAGAAATGTATATAAAAATATAAATGTATCTTTCTTCCTATATAAATTCTACAATGTACGTATGCTGCAAGGTATAAATGTATAGAAATAAAATATAAATGTATTTACCTTCCTATATAAATTCAATTCTATAGCAATCCTATCCAATATAATTATAAAATTGAACAGAATAAATCAATTAATGTAATAATCAAATAAAAGCATGTGGAAGAAATAAAAAGCCAAAAAGGTATTCTAAAATCCCTCTTGCTAGGCTAGCCTAGGCTAGCAAGTAGGAAATCCTTCAGAACATCAGTGCTAGTAGCCTTCGTTGTCTGATGCTGTTGAGCTGCTTGGAACACAGAGCTCAATAACTGACACCAAGACAGAGAGCATGGCAGTTCAAACAATGCTGCCTTTTATGCTGTTTTTCCATCCCTCCCCCCAGAGCACTGGGATTGGAAGGAACCTCAGGGAAGAATGACCGTCATTAGGCAGCTACACAGTCAATATGAGAGCAGTCCTTCTCCACCCCCTTTCCCCCTCTTCCCCCTCCCTATTTTTCTGTTTCCCTGCAGACAAGCTCAGCTTCAGCTTCAGCTTCGAAACTCAAAATGGTTCAAATCTTTCAAAACGTTTCAACTGCCCTCATTTCATTTTGAGACTGTTTCAAAGCCCTCCATTTCATTTCAATTTTGCTGTTTCAAGCTCAAAATGAGTTGAAACAGTGTCAAAATGAAACAGCCAGAGAAGCTTCACACAGTCCTACTTGTTGGTGGTGCTGCCATCATCACCAGCAGACCTGTCCCCCCCCAATGCATCCCTGAGAATGAGGTAGAACTTGTGTGTCACACAGCGGATGGCAACAAAGTTGGCATCACGGAGTGCCTTGATTATATTGGCCCCATTGTCGGTGACCATGAACTCATGGGTGAGCTGGCTTTGCCCGAAGAGTCACTCCTGGATCCCTGTGGTTCATGGCCACCATGATCACCTTTGCTGTGTGGGACTCAACCATCACCTTGACTTGAAAGAGAGCCCACCAACAGCCTGACTGGTTGCACCAGTGTCCTGTGAAGGAGACGTATTGCATGATCTCCACCCCGGCTGCTCCAGATGTCTGAGGTGAAATGTCAGGCTACCTGCAGACCTCCCTTGCATAGATCTTCCCTCAAGTACTC
>NW_005843746.1:41161-50097 GCF_000455745.1 Alligator sinensis | reverse complement strand
TGCTGAAGGTGTTGCTTGCAGGCACTTAGTATGATGGGACCATGAGCACTATGAGCCGCCTGCACTCTGGGCACTCAACTAAGGAGAAGGGCTGGCCATTGACAGCAAGCATCTCCCCAATGGTCTGGGTGATCTTGCTCGCCCTTGCAACACGGCCCCATTTCTCTCTGCATTTCCCCCACTGTTCCAGGGTGGCCTGCCTCTGCTTTGGGGGGATGGGGGCTTTGTAGTGAGAGGGGGACTTCCATTTGGGCATACTCCCACTGGTGCCAGTCTGAGGAGGAGCAAGGGCAAGGGGGTGGTGCCTGTGGAGATGCATCAGCACCCCCATGGTGCTCATGTCTTTTGTTCCCTTCCCCTGACTGGTTTTGGCTTGGCAATGCAGGCAGATAGTATATGTGGGATCATCTACCAGCTCAAAATGATCCCAGACCACAGTACCCACTCACTTCTGGAATGCAGGTGCATGTGTGGATGCTGTAATTTCCCCCTTCTTAGTAGGCAGAGGCACAGCAACAGGAGGAACAGACTCATCTGAGCTACTTGCCTCTTCACCCTCCACCTCAGGCTCCTCTGAAGTGCCCTCTGCGAAAGGAGACCTGGCTCTAGGGGAAACTTGAAGGATGTGAAGCACAAACTCAGATGATTCCCCCTCCTTCCCCAAAATTTCCCTTGCTGTAGCACTCAGATCCAGATCCCACTCCAGCGCTTCCTCTGGCACTGAAAGGCTCAGCATGGGAATTGAAATGAGGGTGGCAGAGACTATCATGCTGGTGCTGCTTCTTGTTGTCATGGTGGTGGGGGGGGTGTTATGGCTGGTGCTCTTGGAGGGGATGCAGACTCAGGCACAGGGAGTGGCACTGGCACTGCTCCCCTCTCCTTGCTGCCTGTAGAACTAGTGGAAGCCTCATGCCTTCTTGTTGTAGCCCCAGCACTGTCCCCCGGCATAGCCCCACTGCTTGCTTGCCTGTCCTGTGCTGGGCCTCTGGTGCTGCAGGCACTTGCCCAGGCCCACCAACACCCGGACTTTCACATGCAGCCCCTGAGGGCAACCAAGGAAGCCACTCTGGCATTATCCCAATGGCACACACCACCTCCTGGGGGCAAAAATGGTCCCAGGAGGAAATGATGGACTTGTAGTAGGGCTGTGTGAACTTTGACCAGTTGTTTCATTCAGCACTCCCTCTACCCCCTCTTCCACCCCTGCCTGAAGGCTTGCCAGCTGCCTTTCCAGCATGCTTCATGGTGTGTTTCATAGTGTCTTGTCTTTGCCTTGGTGTGCTGGAAAATGTCTCTTCTTCTGTGATGTTATCTATCTGATTTATGTAATATATGTAGATAAGATAATTGTATGCATGTGTATTTATGTAATGTATGTATGTTTGTATGTATTTTTATATTATTTATACAATAAAATATATAACTGTATGTGTGTGTTTTCTATATAAATTCTATATTATAATATACAATATAATTATGCTGTGCTCCCCTTCACAGTAAATGGAATGCACACAGTGAGAGAAAGCACAGATTTGAAAAGAAGTAAAATAGACTAAAGAAAAAGAGGATTTTGGGGGAGGTGTAAATTGAAAGGAATCAATCAATTAATATTATAATAAAATAAAAGGGTATATAAACTAAAGCAAAAGGTATTACTGAATCCCACTTGCTAGGCTAGCAAATAGAAAATGAATGGTAGCCTTTGTTGCCTAGCATTGCTGAGTAGCTGACCCCAAGGCAGAAAGCAGCTCAGTTCAATCAATGCTGCTTTTTATGTTGTTTTTCCATCCCTCCCACAGAGCACTGGGATCACTGGCCCGCTACATGGTCAATATCAGAGCAGTCCTTCCCCCCTCTGACACCAAGACAGAGAGCAGGGCAGTTCAAACAATGCTGCCTTTTATGCTGTTTTTCCATCCCTCCCCCAGAACACTGGGATTGGAAGGAACCTCAGGGAAGGATGACAGTCACTGTGCAACTACACAGTCAATATCAGAGCAGTCCTTCCCCCTCCCCTTTCCCCCTCTTCCCTCTTCCTCTCCTTACTTTCTGTTTCCCTCCAGGCAAGCCCAGCTTCACCTTCAGAACTTGAAATGTTTTGAAACATTTCAACTGCTCTCACTTTGAGGCTGTTTCAAAGCCTTCATTTCATTTCAATTTTGCTGTTTCAATCTGGAAATGAATTGAAACAGCATCAGAATGAAAAAACTGGTCAAAGTTCACACAGCCCTACTACAAAGTCTATCATTTCCTCCTGGGACCATTTTTGCCCCCAGGAGGTGGTGTGTGCCATTGGGATAATGCCAGAGTGGCTTTCCTTGGTTGCCCTCAGGGGCTGCATGTGAAAGTCCGGGTGTTGGTGGGCCTGGGCAAGTGCCTGCAGCACCAGAGGCCCAGCACAGGACAGGCAAGCAAGCACTGGGGCTATGCTGGGGGACAGTGCTGGGGTCTGGGCAAATTACTAAGGCCAGCACAGGGCCATGGCTGTGGGACCTGGTGGCCAGAGGCTGGCTGCAGGTGGCCCAGGGGTCACTGCAGCATTTTAAGGGGCAGGCTGGGGCAGGCAAAGAGCTGCCCCATCCCTAGGGCTGAAAAAGGTCCAAGTCCCATGACCCTGGGGATAGCCCAACGGTGGCCCCCTGGTGGTGGGGCTGGCAGGAGCAAATTTTCTCCCTTTTGGTGTCTATACTTGTGCTAGTGCACAGTAACTACCGTGTGGTTAATTTGCTACTTGCAGTTGCAGGTAGCAATTAACCATGCAATAGACTACTGCACAGTAAGTGTCAACATGATGTGTGAGCTTGGGACCCAGGAAGTGTCTACATGATGTGGGAGCCTGGGACTCCTGGAGAATCATCCCTGAGCACCAGGGAAAAGTGGCATGGCCCAGTAAGGCCTGGAGGTGTTCCCTACATTCCTGTAGGAACACCATCAGTGGAGTGCACAGCGCCAGCCACACTTTAGAAGTGCATGCTAGCTACACATAGGCAGGCACACCAGGGCATCTGGAATAACCGGATGTCCAGTGCTAGCTGGAGGGAGAGATGGCATAGCATGGAGACAGCACAGCACAGGAGCAGAGCAGGGAGTGCTCCAGGAGTTGAATGCTCAGGTGATCCCTCCAACACCAATAAGGGAAACAGCCTGATGTCCAGGAGCTCAAAGGAGCACTTGGCATCTTGTGCCCAAGACCATGGAGAGCCTGTTGTGACTCTTCCATGGCAACTGAGACAACAGAGGATCTGATCCACATGAATAAAAAGGCACTAGCAGTTTTTTAATGGGGCCCAAGCAGGGGTGCTCAGAGAAGTGGGACTGCAGGGCCAGCATGTGAGTCAATGAACCAACAGGGCTACAATTGATTTATTATCCCTTAATTGATTTATTATTCTTTAATTGATTTGGCAGCGGGGAGTGTTAACTGCCTGGCAGGACTGAGTTAATGAATTGCCAGCAGGTTGCCTGAGGTATCATTGAGCCTGATTCAAAGGCAAAAATTCCTTTTTGTGCCAAGAACTATTTACTTAGGGGAGCATTAACATAAGCCAGAAAGACAGCTTTGAGTTGAAAACCCTGGAACTCAAAATCAGGACCCAAAGAACACACCAGTAGTCCTGACCTGGCATCAAGTACTCAGGTATGTTTTTTTTTCCTTTTTCATCTAAGATTGGCCCTGAGGCCTTAAATATTTGGTTGGCATGTAGATAGGATGAAGGGGAGGCAGGAGCCCCACAAAAGGAATCCAGACCCACACACAGAGCCCCATAACAATGAGGACCCTTCTGTTTACTTATAGTTTCATAGTTGGTAGGGTTGGAAGGGATTTGAGCAGATCATCAAGTCCGACCCCCTGCCATGGGCAGGGAAGAATGCTGGGGTCAGATGACCCCGGCTAGGTATTTATCTAGCCTCCTCTTGAAGACCCCCAGGGTAGGAGCCAGCACCACTTCTCTTGGAAGTTGGTTCCAGATCCTAGCCAACCTGACAGTGAAGTAGTGCCTCCTGATGTCTAGTCTGAATCTACCCTCTGCCAGCTTGTGACCGTTATTTCTAGTCACCCCTGGTAGTGCTCGGGGGAACAGGGACTCCCCCAATGCCTGCTGGTCCCCTCTGACTAGTTTGTAAATGGCCACTAGATCCCCTCTCAGCCTTCTCTTGTGGAGGCTGAAAAGTTTCAGGTCCCTTAGCCTCTCCTCATAGGGCCGGCCCTGCTGCCCCCGATTATGCAAGTGGCCCTCCTCTGGACCCTCTCCATGTTTTCCACATCCCTCCTTTAGTGCAGTGCCCAGAACTGGACGCAGTACTCCAACTGCGCACCTTACCATTGTCGCATAGAGGGGGAGCATCACCTCCTTGGACCTGCTTAAGATGCATCTGTGGATGCATGACAAGGTACGGTTGGCCTTCCTGACTGTCCCCCCACACTATCGGCCCATGTTCATTTTGGCATCAATAATGACTCCAAGATCCTTTTCTACTTCTGCACTGATGAGAAGGGAGTTCTCTGGATCTTCCCTCCCAGGTGCAGTACCTTGCACCTGTCAGTATTGAATCCCATCTTATTCTCATCTGCCCACCCCTGTAACCTGCCCAGATCTAGTTGTAACCTGTCCCTCCCTTCTATCGTGGCCACCTCTCCCCACATCTTAGTGTCTTAGTGTCATCTGCAAATCTGAACAAGGTGATTTTCACCCCCTCGTCCAAGTCACTGATAAAGATGTTGAACAGTACAGGCCAGAGGACCAAGCCCTGGGGGACTCCACTGCCCACATCCCTCCATGTCAAAAATAACCCATCCACCACCACTCTCTGGGTGTGGCCCTCTAGCCAATTTGTGACCCATCTGACTGTGTAGGCATCAATGCCAGAGTCTTCTAATTTTTTAATGAGAATGGGGTGAGAGACAGTGTCGAAGGCCTTCCTAAAGTCCAGAAAGACTATGTCCACTGCGACACCTGCATCCAAGGATTGTGAGACCTGGTTGTAAAAAGCAACCAGGTTGGTCTGACAGGACCTGCCCCTAATGAACCCGTATTGGTTGCCCCTGAGCATAATCTCCCCTGCTGGTCCCTTGCAGATGTGCACCTGGATGATTTTCTCAAAGATCTTCCCCAGGACCAAGGTAAGACTAACAGGCCTATAATTTCCTGGGTCCTCCCTCCTCCCTTTTTTGAAAATGGGGACCACATTGGCCCTTTTCCAGTCCTCTGGCACCTGGACAGAGCACCATGAGTGCTCATAAAGCCACAATGACCCCCTCCAATTCCCTCAGCACCCTGGCATGGAGATCATCTGGACCTGCTGATTTAAACACATCCAGCCTCACCAGAAGTTCCCTAACTAGGTTCTCTCTGACCCTAGGCCTGGCACTGCCTCTCCCAAGTCTGTCCAGAATCCCAGTGGTGGGGGGATGTCCCGGTCCCTTCTCAGAAAAATGGAGGCAAAGAATTTGTTAAAGCGGTCAGCTTTATCATCTGATGCAACCACCAGATTGCCAAGCGTGTCCTGCAGGGGCCCCATGTTACCCAGTGCCTTCTTTTTACTCCCTATGTATTTAAAAAGGGACTTCTTGTTATCTTTAATCCTGGTCACTAGTCCTAGTTCTGTCTCTGCCTTAGCCTTCCTTTCAGCCCCACTTCAGTTTCAAGCAATGGAGGTATAATCTTCCTTGGTGATAGCCTCTCCCTTCCACTGGTTATACACCTCCTTTTTAGCTTTCAGATGTTCCTGAATGCCTTTGGTGAGCCAAAGGCATTTATTTACTTAATAAAATCAAGAGGTGGTAGGTGAGACCAAAAGGGTGGCTCATAAGCATGTGTAACACTAGGGCCAAGCTGTCGGTCCTGGCCTGTTTAAGGCTTGGGCTCTCGAGCCTGAAGGTACCAGACCTATTGTGGAACCCCAGACTTTTATCTGTAATGGATTGCCTCATATAGGTATGACTAGACAGGGTTGGAGGATTCCAGAAGGCCTGGACTTCTGCCCTTTATGATGTCATAGCCTCATTATGCATGCCATGACCCAGTTCCATCTTCTTAAGAGGACTGAAGCATGCACAGTTCTAGTAACCTCTGAGCAGGAAACTGAGTGGAATTCAGTGATGGGTGTAAACTAGAGATGTGTGGAGAGATAAATGAGTGTTGTGTGCATAAGGTTTTGATTGGCTCACAACATGATTGACAGAAGTGATGACTGACAAGTGGACCATATAAATAGGGGTGATGTGCTGCACTGCAGGCATGTTTGGTATCCTGTGGTGTGTGTGTCATTGTCGTTTGTTTGGTTCTGTTCTGTATTTGCATAGTTTAATTACAGCGTGAGTACCTCCTGAAATGCGAGTGCCTCCTGCAGTGTGGGTGTGTCCTGCAAGATTATTATAGTGAGTGCATGTGTATGAAGTGATGGATGCTCTGGATTGCTTCATTTGCAACATCGAAGTCCTTAATTTCCATTACCCTTCTTCAGTGGTGCAGGGGAAATGTATAAACCAGGGCTGAGCGAAGCTTCGGGTGGCGATTTGATTTGGAAGAGATTTGGCCAGATTCGGTGGCTGAATCTCTGAATCCGAATTAAACCAGGGGACCAATTTAAGGGTCCGAACTGATTCGAAGCTCTCCAAATCTTCGGAAAAGATTCAGAGAGATTTGATGATTCGGACAGTTCCCGGTGGCTGCAGCACAGAGCTGCAACTGACTCTGAGATGATAAATAGGGGCCGGGGGGGTGGGAGCTGGGGGAGCGGGGAGAGGACCATGGGGGGACCCCAGTCCCCACCCATGGCTGCCCCACCTGCCCCAGATCAGTACTTTAAAAAAAGGCCCCGGTGCTTACACCAGGTGTTGCCAGGTGGGGAGACAATCCCTGCTGCCCCCCACTGCATGGGGGGGTCTGTATGAGCCCTCCAACCCCACCTCGCTCCCCCAGCCCCTCCACAGGTGCCCCACCTGGGCGAGTTACAGCCCTTTAAGAAAAAAAAACCTGAGAAAAGCCCAGCATTCACTACTCCTGCAACGGCCTTGAGGCTTTGGTGGCTCATGCTCGGGCAGCAGCCAAATCTCTGAATCATAGAATCATATCATAGAATCATAGAAGTAGGGTCGGAAAGGACCTTGTAGATCTTCAAGTCTGACCCCCTGCCTGGGCAGGAGGAAAACTGGGCTCAAATGACCCCAGCCAGGTAGGCATCGAGCTGCTTCTTAAAGACCCCCAGGGTAGGAGCCAGCACCACTTCCCTTGGAAGTTGGTTCCAGATCCTAGCTGCCCTAACTGTGAAGTAGTTCTTACGGATGTCTAATCTAAACCTACTCTCCAACAAATTGTGGCCATTATTTCTTGTTATCCTGGGGCGCACTAGGGGAAACAAGATCTCCCTCAAACCCTTCTGGTCCCCCCTAGTGAGTTTATAGACGGTCACCAGGTCCCCTCTCAGCCTTCTCTTCTGAAGGCTGAACAGGTTCAGGTCCTGTAGCCTCTCACTGTAGGGTCTGCCCTGCTGTCCCCAGCTCATGTGGGTGGCCCTCCTCTGGACCCTCTCACTGTTGTCCACATCCCTCTTGAAGTGGGGTGCCCAGAACTGGACACAGTACTCCAGCTGTGGCCTGACCAGTGTCACGTAGAGGGGGAGGATCACCTCCTTGGCCCTACCCGAGATGCACCTGTGGATGCACGATAAGGTCCGGTTAGCCTTGCCGACCGTGACCTCACATTGTCGGCCCATGTTCATCTTGGAGTCAGTAATGACTCCAAGATCCCTTTCTGCCTCCGTGCTCTCAAGAAGGGAGTTTCCCCATCTTATAAGTGTGCTGCTGGTTACTACTGCCCAAGTGCAGCACCCTGCACTTGTCAGTATTGAAATGCATCCTGTTTTTGTTAGCCCACTCTTGCAACCTATCCAGGTCTTTCTGCAGTCTTTCCCTCCCTACTAGCGTGCCCACCTCACCCCAAATTTTGGTATCATCAGCAAATTTGAACAGGTTGCTTTTCACCCCATCATCCAAATCACTGATAAAGAAGTTGAACAGTGCGGGACCAAGGACCAAGCCCTGGGGGACTCCACTGCCCATTTCCCCCCAGGTCGAATATGACCCGTCCACCACCACCCTCTGAGTATGACCCTTCAGCCAATTTGCAATCCATCTGACTGTGTAGGCATCGATGCCACAGTTGCCTAGTTTTTTAATGAGGATGGGGTGGGAGACAGTGTCAAAGGCCTTGCTGAAGTCCAGAAAGTCTACGTCCACGGCGACACCTGCATCTAATGCTTTTGTGACCTGATCATAAAAGGCAATCAGGTTGGTCTGACATGACCTGCCCTTAATGAAACTGTGCTGGTTGCCCTTCAGCATTATCCCCGATGCCAGCCCATCATAGATGTGCTCCTTGATGAGATTCTCAAAGAGTTTCCCCAGGATTGAGGCAAGACTTATGGGCCTATAGTTGCCCGGGTCCTCCCTCCTCCCTTTTTTAAAGATGGGGACTACATTGGCCATCTTCCAATTATCTGGAACCTGCTCCAAGCACCACGAGCACTCGTAAAGCCGTGCCAAGGGCCCTGCAATAACCCCTGCTAGCTCCCTCCACACCCTGGAGTGGAGAGCATCTGGACCTGTTGACTTGAAAATGTCCAGCCCCTCCAGAAGAACTCTAACCTGGTTCTCCTCAACCTTAGATCTTGAGGCATTCCCCTCGAGTCCGTCTTGAAACACGGTGGGGGAGTCCCAGTCCCTGCACAAGAAAATGGAGGTGAAGAATTTGTTAAAGAGGTCTGCCTTCTCCTCTGGTGCAGCCACCAGATTGCCCAACGCATCTTGCAGGGGCCCCACATTTCCCAATGCCTTCTTCATCCTCCCTATATATTTGAAAAAGGACTTCTTATTCTCTTTGATCTTGGATGCTAGTCCTAGCTCTATGTCCGCCTTAGCTTTCCTAACAGCCCCC
>NW_005843746.1:13357-40319 GCF_000455745.1 Alligator sinensis | reverse complement strand
TCTTCCTGCAGCCCCCTCCCCCGGCGAGGCTAGTTTAAAGCTCGCCGTACAAGATCAGCCAACCTGAAAGAGAAGACACGCTTGCCTTTAAGAGAGAGATGAAGCCCATCCCGCCCCAGCAAGTCCCCGGCCCGAAAGCATGGGTCATTATCTAGGAACCCAAGGCTCACCTGGCAGCACCAACTCCGTAAGCGATGGTTGACCTCGCCAATGCAGGCCTCGTATCGCCGTCCCCTCCTACTCACAGGAAGAAGAGAGGAGAATACCACCTGCGCCCCCGTCTCCTTAAGCTTGGCCCTCAGAGCCTTGAAGTCCTTCATAATGTGGTTAGGGTTTCCCCTGGCCTCGTCATTTGTTCCCACGTGGATGACAACCATGGGGTACTGGTCTGCAGGTCGGATGTAGGCCGCGATCCTCTCCGTGATGTCCCGAACCCGAGCCCCAGGCATGAAGCAGACCTCCCGCGTCATGGGGTCAGGCCGGCAGATGGGTCCTTCCAGCCCTTGTAGGATGGAGTCTCCGATGACGAGGACCCAGCGTTTCTTCCTGCTGGTTTGAATCGGATTTGGCCGAATCAAATCGGGACAGTGATTCTCATCACCGAATCAAATCACTGTCCCCCAAATTGGCTGAATCCAAAGCAAATACTAGCTGCTTCGCACAGGCCTAGTATAAACCTCCCTGGGTCTCAGGCATGTTCTGTTGGTGAGAGCTGTCAGGGCCTCATGGTGACAAGGCCTGTGGGTGCAGTATACTGATACTCAGTGTCAGTAGTGTATGTAGTGCCATGTATATAGCTGTTAATTTTGTTTGTTGACCATGTATTTTGCCTGTTCTTTAGTTGTAATACTCTTGTGACTTATACAATAGTGTAATACAGTTTTGAAACTTAGTTGTCTGTCATATTTAATCCAAAGCCTTCAGATGTAGGCCATGCTGTTCTACCATGTAGTCAATTAGTCTACTGCACATTTCATAGTTGGTAGGGTCTGAAGGGACCTGAGCAGATCAGCAAGTTCGACCCCCTGACATGGGCAGGAAAGAATGCTGGGGTCAAACAACCCCGGCTAGGTGTCTATCTAGCCTCCTTTTAAAGACCCCTAGGGTATAAGTGAGCACCACTTCCCTTGGAAGTTGGTTCCAGATCCTAGCCACCCCGACTGTGAAGTAGTGCCTCCTGATATCTAGCCTAAATCTACTTTCAATCAACTTATGGCCATTATTCCTTCTTACTCCCGGTAGTGCTCAGGGGAACAGGGACTCTCCCATTGCCTGCTGGTCTCCCTTGGCCAGCTTATAGATGGCCACCAAATCCCCTCTCAGCCTTCACTTGTGCAGGCTGAACAGGTTTAGGTCTCGTAGCCTCTCCTCATAGGGCCTGCCCTGCTGCCCCCTGATCATGCGAGTGGCCCTCCTCTGGACCCCCTCAATGTTGTCCACATCCCTCCTGAAGTGCAGCACCCAGAACTGGACGCAGTACTCCAACTGCAGCCTGAATAAAGTCATATAGAGGGGGAGGATCACCTCCTTGGACCTGCTCGTGATGCATCTGTGGATGCATGACAAGGTGTGGTTAGCCTTCCTGACTGCATCCTGACCTTGGCAGCCCATGTTCATCTTGGATTCTATGATGACTCCAAGATCCTTTTCTGCCTCTGCACTGACAAGAAGGGAGTTCCCCAGCCTGTAGGTATGCTGCTGGTTCTTTCTCCCTAGGTGCAGTACCCTGCACTTGTCAGTATTGAATCCCATCTTATTCTTATCCACCCACCCCTGTAACCTGCCCAGATCCAATTGCACCCTATCCCTCCCTTCTAGCATGCCCACTTCTCCCCACATCTTAGTGTCATCCGCGAATTTGAACAAGGCGATTTTCACCCCCTCATCCAAGTCGCTGATGAAGACGTTGAACAGTGCGGGCCAGAGGACTAAGCCCTGTGGGACCCCACTGCCCACATCCTTCCAGGTTAAAAATGACCTGTTCACTACCACTCTCGGGGTGTGGCCCTCCAGGCAATTGGTGACCTATCTGACTGTGTAGGTATCAACACAACAATCTCCTCATTTTTTAACAAGAATGGGGTGAGAGACAGTGTCGAAGGCTTCCTAAAGTCCAGAAAGACTACATCCACTGCAACACCCGTGTCCAAGGATTTTGTGACTTGGTCATAGAAGGCCACCAGGTTTGTCTGACAGGACCTGCCTCTAATGAAACCATGTTGGTTGCCCCTCAGCATACACTCCCCTGCTTGCCTCTCGCAGATGTACATGTGGATAATTTTCTCAAAGAGCTTTCCCAGGACTGAGGTAAGACTAACAGGCCTGTAATTTCCTGGGTCCTTCTTCCTCCCTTTTTTGAAAATGGGGACCATGTTGGCCCCTTTTCCAGTCCTCTGGCACATTGCCTGTCACCATGAGTGCTTGTAAAGCTGTGCCAGGGTTCCCACAATGACTTCTGCTAATTTCCTCAGCACTCTGGGGTGGAGATCATCAGGACCTGCTGATTTGAATACATCCAGTCCCACCAGAAGTTCCCTGACTAGGTCCTCTCTGACCCTGGGCCTGGCTGTGCCTCCTCTGGGAGGGTCAGAGATTCTGGTGGAGGGGATGACCTGGTCCCTGCTCAGAAAAATGGAGGCAAAGAAATTGTTAATAGGTTAGCTTTGTTGTCTGGCGAGACCACCAGATTTCCAAGTGTGTTCTGCAGAGGCCGCACATTACCCAGAGCTTTCTTTTTACCCTCTATGTATTTATAAAAAGATTTCTTGTTATCCTTGATCCGGGTTGCTAGTCCCAGTTCTATCTCCGCCTTGGCCTTCCTAACAGCCCCCCTACAATCCTGAGCAATGGAAGTATAGTCCTCCCCGATGATGGCCTCTCCCTTCCATTGGGTGTACGCCACCTTCTTAGCTTTGAGACATTCCTGGATGCTTTTGGCGAGCAATGGGAGCTTTTCAGCACTCTTGCCCACTTTGATCCATGTTGGGATTCCCACTCTTTGGTTTTGGAGGATCGTCTCCTTCAGGAATGACCACTCTTCTTGGACTCCCAACTCCCCATCACCCCAGGATGTCAGTGCCTCCCTGACTAGTCTCCTTAGCTCAATGAAATCCACCCTCCTGATGCCTAGGGCTGCTGTCTTGTTGCAGGTCTTTGCCACCCTGCGCTGGATGGTGAATTCCAATAGGCAATGATCACTATTGCCCAGGTGATCAAGCATCTGCAGTCCCCTCACCAGGTTGTCACTTGTGGCCAGGACCAGGTCTAATAAAGCATTTCCCCTGGTGGTACTGTGCACCTCCTGGGTTAGATGGAGGTCCTGTAACATGGCTAGGAACCTACATGAGTGGTCAGGCCTGGCTGACTGTTCTTCTCAGCAAACGTTCAGATAGTTTAGGTCACCCATGATGACCACATCCTTCAACTTAAGTGCCTCCACGAGCTGAACTGAGAATTCCCGGTCCAGCTCTTCTCCCTTGTTGGGTGGTCTGTAGTAGACCCCCACCGTTAAGTCCCTTTCCCCTCGACTTCCTTGTATTCTGACCCAGAGCACTTCAGTCTGCCCCTCCTCTGACCCAGTGCTGCTCATTGAGGATGCGAATTGCTCTTTGACAGAGCACCACACCCCCATCTTTCCTTCCTGTTCTATCCCTCCTGTACAGCCTATAGCCCTTGATGTTCACCACCCAGTCATGCACTGGATCCCACCACATTTCGGTGAGCCCCACTATGTCTAGTTTTGTGTTAACTAGCAGGAGGGCAAATTCCTCCTGCTTGTTCCCCATACTTCAAGCATTAGTGTAGAGGCATTTAAGGCCTCCTGAAGGTGTATGCACCACCCCCCTAATCCCAGAACTATCCAGGTCTCTGCCACCTGTGCCCCTGTCTCCTTCAGCTTGCCCCCCAGATCATGGTAGTCCTTCATCAGATGGTCTGGGCTTCCTCTTGGCCGCATCATTTGTGCGCACATGAACTAGTACCATGGGGTAGTAATCAGTGGGCCGGATAATGGCCGGGATCATCTCTGTCACATCCCGAATCCTCGCTCCGGGCAGACAGGAGACCTCACTTGTCAAGGGATCCTGGTGACAAGTGGGACCCTCTGTACCTCTCAGGATCAAGTCGCCTATGATGAGCACTCAGCAGCTCTTCTTCTGGGTCAACTTGCCTCCTTCAGTCTGTTCAGTGCATGGAGTGGCCTCCTTTCCAGAGGTTTCCTCCTCTCCTTCCTCCTCCTCCTCCTCCAGTGTCACCAGGGCCTCATACCTGTTCTCCAGCTGGACTGGGGGAACTGGTAGTGCACCGCCACAAGCAGTCCTGGCTCTGGAGGGAACTTTCTGCCATTCTGCTGTGGAGGGCATCTCCCGGGGTGCTTCTCCCTTTGGTGCTTGGCCCTGCAGGGAAAGGAGATACCTGTCAATTTCATTCTCCACTTCTTTGATCCCGCTCAGCCTGCTAATCTCCTCCTGGAGCTCCCTCACCCATATCTCCAAGGCCCTAAGATGGGTACCTGCAGGACAGGTGTGGGGGCCCCCATTCTGTGCCCCCCTGGCCCCAGTGGGCATCCCCCACAGGCCAGGGGGCAGGGTGATGCCAGCTCCCCCATGTGCTTTGTCTGGGTGGAGGCCTCAGAGGAGCCCTGGGAAGGCAGCACCCCCCAGGCAGGGGCCCTAGCAGCACTCCACATTGAAACTGTACATGTGCATGCTGTCTTCTCCTTACCCTTGCTGAAGACTTCCTCCTGGCCCTTCATGCTTGCCCTCCTGTGCAAACACCGGTGTGCTGTGCTGGCTCCCTCTGCCCTGCTTACCTTATCCTATGACCTTGAAAAATCTATGGCAGAAAATCCTGTGTACACCTGCCCATGAACTGCCCTGGAAACTGCTCCTGTTGGCAGTCCCTGTTTGCTGGCTACCTGGTTGCCTGGGGAGTCCCCTTTTATACCCTCCTGGGCCTGGCCTGGGCTGACTCAGGCATAGGCAGCTATCCCACAGCAATCACAATCAGCAATCAACACTCACTCACTCCCAGCTTCTCAGAGCACACACCCACCAAACAGACACACACTCAGCTGAACCAAAGCTTCAGGCAGCTGGATCACTTACCTTCCCTGGGTAGGATCTAGTGCCTGGCCTGGCTTCTCACTTCCTTCCTCCCTCCTCTTGCCTCTAGCAACTGCCTGGAAACTGCTCCTGTTGGCAGTCCCTGTTTGCTGCCTCCCTGATCACAGGCTCTTGTGTAGATGTGCCTACTGTTATAATGGTGATTAATGCTTTAGAACTGCTTATAGATATATTGTATTACATATTTATAGATATCTAAGCCATTTTCTTGGTGAAAGCAGTAAAGATAAAGAATGGCATTGTAACAAGAGGGCGGTCAGGGTCACCGTGCTCTCCCCTGTTGCCTCCTTTACTGTGTCAAGTTGCCGACTGGCACCCTCCAATTCTTGCCCGCCATGACTTTGATGTTATATTTTATAGGGAGGCTGCCTTTTGTCTTCTGGTCCACAGTTCTCCTGTTAGCTCTAGTTCTTCAACGGTAGAAAGTGTTCCTGTATACTCCAGCCTTATGGGCTATGCATGGCTCCAACCACCCTTGTACCATGTCCCAAACCTCGCAGATGTGACTGATGTTGTTAGGTCACTCTCTCTCTCTGTGCCCTCCCTGGTGCTCAGGCTCTCCGCAGCCCTGTCTCTCTCCACGCCCTCTCTAGCGCTCGGGCTCTCTGCCCTTTTCTCTGGGGCCTTCTCAGTAATGCTGCCCTCTCTCGGGGCCTTCTCAGTAATGCCCCTTTCTGGGGCTGGGGTCTGTGTACCCTGAATGCTGCAACCTTGCTGGCGCTGGGGTTCCCTCACTACTGTGGGCCCCTATGAGGCCTCCTCCAACCCCTAATAGCCTCACCCAAACCACCGGTAACAAACAGCAACACAAACACAAGCCCCTGGGCTATAACACAAACAGAAGCCACCCAGCTATAATCACGCTCAAGCCTACCAGGGTTTCTTCCTCCTGCAGCAGTGTCAGACACTCTTGCATCAGGCTTCTCCTTTCTTTCATGACCGAGAGCTCTTTCTTCCTTGGCTGCTGGTAGGGAACCACCTCCTGCCTGTGATTTATATAGGAGCCAGGCCCTACCCCTTCTTGTCAGCTGTCTAGGCAGGTGTGAGTCACTAGTTCCCCCTAGTTGCCTCAGCAACCGGTACCTGAGGGGTTATCTCAGCTCTCCAAGTAGCAGGCACTTTAGTGCCCTGCCACAGGCATAAGAAATAACTTACAGTGTGGAAAGTGGTGTAAGGACTGAATGGCTAAAGAGTAACTAAAGTACAGTGGAACTCTTCTTGATATAAAGTTGCAGATTGTCTATTTTCTTACATTCTGTTCCTTTCAACAATGTCCTTTGTAGTGAATAATATTGCTTTGGGCACAGTGAACACACATTGATCTAAACAGCCTTTTCCCCCTTTTCAATGTTAGAAAGAATACAGTTGTTATCTGGAAAAACAATCTTCAATATAAGTCCATTTTCCACAATAATCCTGGAAGATTTCTGCTTGTTTATCAGATGCAGGTGTGACTAGATTTCCTTGCAAGGGGAGTAGGTAGGTGCCTATACTACCAGTTAAAATAGTACTATTTACTTTTTTAAATTAGCTTTGACATGTTAAAAACACCAATGTGTTCCTGAACGTGGAACTTGACTGCATAGGTAAAATTGTTTATTTGTGTTACTACAGAGAACAAAATCTTTGCTTCCTGGTTTGGGCATTTTGTGATGGATGAAGGTGTCGAACACTTGCAAACAGATAGAGCTCTCTAGCTCCTGACTTGTTACTAGCACTGTTAGTGGAGGTCAGTGATCTTTGTTTTGTATAAATGGCTGGCACATGTAAATGGCAGCAGCTGAACTAATGTTTCTTGAATTGAATTTGAACCAAAAGCGTTGTTAGGAGAAGCTTCGGTAAGAGTCAGAAAAAAACAAATCTTGAAGTAGGGAGAGAGAACATCAGAACTCTTCCGGCGTAGGGTAACTTTACCCAGGCAGCAGACCTTGTCTAAATGTATTAGATCTCTCTGGCTTCCGGCATCTCTCTGAACTCTTGTGGATGATGGCTTTAAAAACAAGAAACAAAACATAGGTTTTATCTCATGTTAGCCTCTGCCTGCAACTCAGCTGTTAAGCAAATTGAGCACTGATGCTGAATCTCTTACTCTCAATCTCTAGCTTCAGACTTAGCAGCACATCGCAGGACAGAAAATCTGCTTTTATCTTTTTATTCTTCAAATTCTTCTCTATTTTTCACTAATGCTCCCTGCCCAGAGTCCATAACCATTAACATAAATCAAGTTTCTTAATTGGAGTTTCTTAAGGCAATGCAAAACTCAAGAAAATACATAAGATTAAAAGCAATAGGCAAAAAGTCTATTTGTATAACAGCAATAATAAATGAAAGAAGTTGCATTTATCATGCTTGCTGTTTGCAGTCTCCATTGTCCACTCCCTGCATTGTGGTTCCAGTGTCCCAAGCAGGACTTTGGCTGGGAGAGGGAAAGGCTATACAAGGATCACATTGCCCAAGCATCCCTGGAAGTAGCGACATGCTTCTCACCCAAGAGACACCCCCCTTTGCAGCTGTTCCTGGCTGCTTTTAACTCTTTGCTCCTTGCCCATGTACATGCAAGTCCTTCTGCCTTGCAAGGGACAGGTAGGCTTCCAATCGTGCTGGGGGCACTTCCCCAGCTGGAGCTGCTTGTCATGGCTGCTCCTGCCATGTGAACTTCCAACCAGTTTATGTGGCCATGGCACAGCTGCATCTGTCTCAGGGGGGCAGAGCAGAGAGCCATCCTGGGCCAGAAGCAGATCAGATGTGCTTCTCCCCACTGGGCCCCAGTACAGGCTTACATGAGGCATTACTTCTTTCTGTTAGTACTATCTATCCAAGTAAAGCTTGTAAGACAAAGCTCATAGATTGTAAATTTTATTTTTACTATTGTATATTTAAATATGGAAAACAACATCACTCACAAAGACATTCTAAAGGGAACAGGACTAGGCTAAAATTCTTGCTAGTAAATTGGACAAATTATAGCAAAACTTACAATAAAAAATTAAGGTTGGAAGGGGCTCAGGAGGTCATCCAGCCCACCCCCCTGCTCAAAGGAGGGCCACCCCCAATTAGATCATCCCAGCCAAGGCTTTGTCTGGCCAAGTCTTAAAATCCTCCAAGGATGGAGATTCTACAATCTCTCTGGGTAGCCTGTTCAAATGTTTTACTACCCTCCTGTGAGAAAGTTTTTCCTAATATCAAACCTAAACTTCCCTTGTTGCAACTTGAGACTATTGCTCTTTGTTCTGTCATCTGTCACCACTGAGAAAAGTTTAGCTCCATCCTTTTTGTAACCACCCTTAGGTAATTGAAGGCTGCTATTAAATCCCCCCTCACTCTTCTGTTCTCCAGACTAAATAGCCCACTTCCTTCAGTATCTCCTCATAAATCCTGTGCCCCAGCCCCCTAACCATTTGCATTGCCCTTTGCTTTACTGTCTACAATTTGTCTACGTTCTTTCTGTAATAGCGAACTCAGAACTGAACACAATACTCCATACATGGCCTCACCAGTGTTGAATAGCAGGGAAGAATCAATTCCCTTAATATGCTGGCAACTCTTCTACTAATGCAGCTGAGCATGCCATTAGCCTTCTACACCAAAATGGCACACTGTTGGCTCATATTCAGGTCATTTTCCACTATAACCTCTAGGTCCTTTTCTGCAGAGCTTCTGCTTATCTAGTCAGTCCCCAGCCTGTAGTAATACATGGGATAGTTCCATCCTAAGTGCAGGATTTTGCACTTGTCTATATTGAACCTCATGAGATTTCTTTTGGTTTAATCTTACAAATTGTTGAGGTCACTCTGAATCTTAGCCTTACCCTCCAGCATATCCACTACTTATCCCAGCTTGGTGTTATCTGTGAACTTTCTAAGGATGCACTCATCTTCCAGGTCACTGATGAAGATATTGAACAAAACTGGCCTGAGAACCAACCCCTAGGGCACTCCACTTGATACTGGCTTCCAACTAGACATTGAGCCATTGATTATTAGCCTTTGAGTCCAACAATCCAGCCAGGTTTCTATCCACCTTACAGTCCATACATCCAACCCAGACTTTCTTAGCTTGCTTGAAAGAATGTTCTGGGAAACCATATCAAAATCCTAGCTAAAGTCAAGGAATATCATGTTCACTACTCTTCCCACATCCACAGAGCCAGTCATCTCATCATAGAAGACAATTAGGTTGGTCAGGCATGACCTGCCCTTGGTGAATCCATCCTGACTGTTTCTGATCACCTTCTTCTTCCCCAAGTGCTTAGCAATGGATTCCCTGAGGACCTGTTCCATGGTTTCTTCAGGGGCTGAGGCAAGGCTGACCAGTCTTCAGCTCCTTAGATCTTCTGGGATCTCCCTCAATCACCACGAGTTTTCAAAGATGATGGCCAGTGGCTCTGAAATCATATTGGCCAGCTCCCCCAACCCCCTCAGGTGCATTGTGTCTGGCTCCATGGACGTGTACACATATAGATTTTCTAAATAGTCCATAACCTGTTCTTCCACCACTGTTGGCTCCTCACCTCCTCCCCAAACTGTGCTGCCAGATTCAGTAGTCTGGGAGCTGACCTTGCCTGTGAAGGTTGAGGTGAAGAAGGCATTGAGTACTTCAGCCTTTTCCGCATCATCTGTCACTAGGTTGTCTCTCCCATTCAGTAAGGGGGGCATACTTTCCTTAACCTCTCTTGTTGCTGACATACTTGTAGAAAACGTCTTGTTACCCTTCATATCCCTTGCTAGCTGCAACTCCATTTGCACTTTGGCCCTCCTGTTTTCATTCCTGCATGCCTGACCAATACTCTTATACTTCTTCCTAATCATTTGTCCAAGTTTCCACTTCTTGTAAGCTTTCTTTTTGTGTTTTAGGTCACTGAAGAGTTTCCTGCTGGTCTTCTTCCATACTTGTTAGTCTTTCTGTGCATCAGGATGGTTCCTGAGCCCTCATTAAATTTTTTGAAACCTCTTCTGGACTCTTTTCCCTCTTAGACTGACTTTCCAGGGGATCCTGCCCATCAGTTCCCTGAGTGAGTCAAAGTCTGATTTTCTGACATCTATGTTCCATACTCTGCTGCTCTCCTTCCTTCTTTCCCTCAACATCCTGAACTCAATCATCTCATGGTCACTGCTGGCCAAGTTGCCATCCATTTCTACTTTCCCCACCAATTCTTCTCCGATTGTGACTAGTTCATATTTACATATTAAACAATGCAGTATGTTATCCTTAACCTTTAGAACTGGCTTTGCTTGTAATGGAACTGAAATTAGTTTTACGGTAGATCAGTTAATTTCCATACCTTATTTTTGGCCTCCAGTCACACATTTGGCACTTATTTTTTTTCCTTTAAAGTGTCTGCTCTGAATACCAGGTGACTTTGCTTTCTTACTTCCTTCTCCCAGCATAAAAAAGCACTTCTTGATACAGTTTTATTAGGTTCTTTTACAGCAAGGAAAATCCCTGTACCTGGACATTAGTCAAAGTAAAATCCTCTAATACCTGTATAAACCAGGAAGTGATGCAAATCATACAAGTAAAAAGATCATATGGATTACTTTATAGCAAAGTAAAGAAGGAATTTAATACCTAGGCAGATAGCATTGCACAAGATGTAGAGAATTCTTGTCTTTCTTTTTCTGCAGTTTCTTTATTATTGTAAAGTTGGCAGGTGGTAATAGTCTGTATTCTATGGACTGTTCCTAAGAAATTTGTGCAATTCTCTTCTTGCTTCATGGGAAGTCTTCTAAGGTAGACAGAAGTAGGAGGATTCTTTACTCCTCTTTGGAGGTCAGGGCAGAGAATTGCAAATAAGATATTAAAATTGGGACAATAATTTATATTTTGTATTTCTACAGCTTATATATCAAGTCCAAAGAAGCATGCACCGAGTGAATTTAAAATGGTTACTGTCCGTATGCTACTGTGTTTTAACTACCAACTATGAAACTTTGAAATGTCTTAGACAAGGAAATAGCATGTACTGTAAAGCACAAGTGTTAAGGTTTAGAAGTGAACATTTTCTCAATTCCATATCTGGTTTTGCTACTGTGCTCTAGGTCAACATGGTAGTGTGTGATACTCTTTCTTTGGTCTCTCAAGCGTATTTTAATCTTTGCAGCAGGAAGATGCTGACTGCCATTGTCTGCCTGCTTTATCTGTGGCACGTTACTGTGCTCTGCCTTGTAGTTGTGTAACAGGGTTGATCATTTATTTTTAGTAATAGGTTAGACAAAGATGTGAAGGGGATGGTTTGGAAAGGGATGATCCTGCTTCAGGCAGGCAGGGTTGGACTAGATGACCTCCAGAGGTCCCCCCCCCACCTTACTTTTCTGTGATTCTATGCCTGTGCTTCAATTTTGTTATGTATAAACCTGGTATCATGCTTATGTAATCTGGATACACCCAAGGGTGTGCCCTATTCTCAATTGGGTGGGATAGGTAGGCAGGAAGGGGTGCTGTGAGAGGAATGCCAGAATTTCAAGCAGATCCCTCTTTCCTCCAAGGAGGATTATTCTGCACTGGTCCAGTCCTGTAGGGAGCAGACCAGGAAAGCCAAGGCTGCAACTGAACTCCAACTAGCTTTGAGCATCAAGGACAATAAAAAGTCCTTTTTCAGATATGTGGGGAGCCGGAGGAAAAGCAGGGGCAACATTGGACCCCTGCTGAGCCAGATGGGGCAACTGACAACTGACGCCCAGGAAAAAGCCAACCTATTAAATAGGTACTTTGCGTCAGTCTTTCATCAGTCCCATGGGACGCCCATGCCCGCTACAGGGCCGGGAAGTCCGGGTGAGGGTGATCCCCTGCCCTCCTTTAATGCTGACTTTCTGAAGGAACATCTTGAGAAGCTGGATACCTTCAAGTCAACCGGCCCTGACAATCTTCACCCCGGGGTACTCAAGGAGCTGGCGAGCATCATAGCCCAGCCTCTAGCACGGATCTTTGAAAACTCTTGGCGCTCTGGTGTAGTGCCCGAAGAATGGAAGAAGGCCAATGTGGTGCCTATCTTCAAGAAAGGGAGGAAAGTGGATCCGGCTAACTATAGGCCCATTAGCTTGACTTCTATCCTGGGGAAGATCTTAGAAAAGTTTATTAAAGAGGCCATCCTTAATGGACTGGCCAACGCCAACATCTTAAGGGATAGCCAGCACGGGTTTGTTGCGGGTAGGTCTTGCTTGACCAATCTCATTTCCTTCTACGACCAGGTGACCTATCACCTGGACAAGGGAGAAGAGATTGATGTCATATATCTTGACTTCAAAAAAGCCTTCGATCTGGTGTCCCATGATCGCCTCTTGGAGAAACTGGCCAATTGTCGCCTTGGGTCCTCCACGATCCACTGGCTGGAAAATTGGCTCCGGGGTCGGACCCAGAGGGTAGTAATCGATGGAAGTCACTCATCGTGGTGTCCTGTGACCAGTGGGGTCCCCCAAGGCTCTGTCCTTGGACCCATACTGTTCAACATCTTCATTAATGATGTGGACACTGGAGTCAGAAGCGATCAGAACTGGCCAAGTTCGCCGATGACACCAACCTCTGGGGCAAAGCATCCACACCAGAAGACAGGCAGGTTATCCAGGCTGACCTGGACAGGCTCAGCAAGTGGGCGGACGAGAATCTGATGGTGTTCAACGCCAATAAATGCAAGGTGCTCCACCTTGGGGAAAAAAACCCGCAGCATCCTTATAGGCTCGGCAGTGCTATGTTGGCTAGCACTATGGAAGAAAGAGACTTGGGGGTCATCATTGACCACAAGATGAACATGAGCCTGCAATGCGATGCGGCGGCTAGTAAAGCGACCAAAACGCTGGCTTGCATCCATAGATGCTTCTCAAGCAAATCCCGGGACGTCATTCTCCCCCTGTACTCGGCCTTAGTGAGGCCGCAGCTGGAGTACTGTGTCCAGTTTTGGGCTCCACAATTCAAAAAGGATGTGGAGAAGCTTGAGAGAGTCCAGAGAAGAGCCACGCGCATGATCAGAGGTCAGGGAAGCAGACCCTACGATGACAGGCTGAGAGCCCTGGGGCTCTTTAGCCTGAAAAAGCGCAGGCTCAGGGGTGATCTGATGGCCACCTACAAGTTTATCAGGGGTGACCACCAGCATCTGGGGGAACGTTTGTTCACCAGAGCGCCCCAAGGGATGACGAGGTCGAATGGTCACAAACTACGTTTCAGGCTGGACATAAGGAAGACCTTCTTTACTGTCCGAGCCCCCAAGGTCTGGAACAGCCTGCCACCGGAGGTGGTTCAAGCGCCTTCATTGAACACCTTCAAGATGAAACTGGATGCTTATCTTGCTGGGATCCTATGACCCCAGCTGACTTCCTGCCCTTTGGGCAGGGGGCTGGACTCGATGATCTTCCGAGGTCCCTTCCAGCCCTAATGTCTATGAAATCTATGAAATCTATGAATCATCTATAGAGTTAGCCCAAGCCCAAAGTTCTTAACTATATACAATTTATTGAGTTATAATATACATAAACATAAAACTAAATATCATATACCTATATTTACACAGTGAACATTAACCAGTAACCAAGGTCAAACCCTAAATAACACTATTTACAATGTTACAATACAACATTTCAATTACAAAATATAAGGCACAAACATGAACAATCTTAATAACATTTATTCCTTAATATAGCCCCAGACCAATGGCAAGAGTAAGTCCTTCTTCCAATGGGGTCCCTTGGGGGGTGGGAGGATGTCCAGGAAGCACCAGGGGCCCCTCCTCTTAGGGCCTTGACTAGGTGGGGGGCTACTCACCCAGCCACTTCTCTAGGTTTGCCCACCCCAAATGTCTTTCCCCTGTGGGACCCAAGGTCCCAATGACTTATGCTCCCTCAGGTGGTGGTGGTCAGGGCACAGCTTGATTGGGTTTCCTTTGCTGGATTACCTCTCCAGGCCTCTCCTGCACCTCTGGGTTCCTCCCCACCATGGCCCCACTCTGGGCACTGAAGGCTTAGCTCTTAGCTGCTGCACCACCGCTGCTGGCTTCTGGGTGCTGGGCCTTATGCTGCAGCACTACTATTTCCCTGTGCCCTGGCTTCAGCACCAAAGGCTCCTTTAGCACAGGCCAGGCCCTTCAGGCTCCAGCTGGCTGTCTTCACGCTGGGTAGCTAACCCAAGCAGCCTCTGATGCTGCCTTGCTCCCAAGGCTCGGGCCCATGTACCGCCATGCGCACTGTGGGACTTGGCTGCTTGCTGGGAGATGGGGCCTGAGCCACCTCACTGCAGTCCCAAGGCCTTACCCTGTGCACTGCCCTGTGCACTGTGTGGCTGCTGGCCCTGCCAGAGTTGTAGGCTCAAGCCGCCGCTTGCAGTTCCCAAAGCCTGGGTTCCATGCACCAAACTGCGCACCATGATGGGCCTGAGTAATCTCACACCGCTCTCAGGGCCAGGTCTCCGCACAGTGTCCCATGCGCTGTCAACAGCCCGAGCAGTCTCACACCACTCCCAAGACTGCTCCTTCAGTGGCAGATTCAGGAGCCTTTGGCCTACTCCCCACTGGGGGAGAGCTCCCCAGCTTTTCTTGGCTCCACTCTTCTTGAGTCCCTTGCTGCATCTGCCCCTCATGCTGGGCACGCAGCTCCTTTTATATGCTCCAGGGTTCCACCCCTAAAGTCTTCCAGACCTGACAGTTTACAGTCTTCAACCAGGTTTGGGAGAGCTCTTGGGAACTCTTCTCCCCCACCCCTCAGGAAAGGGGTGTGACTTTATTTCTCTTGCTGCCTCCTGATTGGTGGATGGGCTCCACCAATCAAAACATCAGGATCTCAAGCCTGGGGCTCAATCCAAGCTCTGAAAGGTGAGCCTGCTACACTCTCCCCTGAAGAACCCTTCACCATCCTGGTGAAGGGCTGGCCCCCTGCAGTTATTGAGTCCAGGGGGCAGAGATGGGCACCTTGCTTTGCAAGCCAGGACCATCGTAGGTGAGGCATTTAACTGGCCTCCTTTCATGGTGGGCTCGAGGAGTGGGCTCATGTTCCAAGACTCATGGGGACTCAGGGGCATTCCCTTCATCCCTGCTATCAGGGCTTTCAACCCTGGAGGTGGATGGTCTGGCAGCAGGGCTTGCAGTCCTGGGAGACTGCAATGGTCATGGTTCTTCTGTTGGGCTATTGTGGGGTTCTGGAGCCTCTCCCACTCTTCCATCCTGAACATCCCATACAGGGGTCATTGGCAGTAGGCTGGAATGGAACTCTGAGAGGTACCACCCATCACTGTCTGAGTCAGAGTCTTCTTCATTCACTGGAGCTGGAGGAAGAACTTGTTCTGTCCTGGGCCTAGCCCATTTCTCAGACTGAGGGGGTCTGTGGTGGAGCTCAGTTGGTGGGGACCCCGTGCCAACTAATTCACCAATAGGCAGGAGTAGGTAGTGGTGCAGTACTTGGGGCCACCCAGGCCTAGTCTCAGGGGCCACTTCATACACAGGTAAATTCCCCATCCTTCTGACAACTACGTGAAGTTCAGCTTTCCAATGATCTGTAATCTTATGTCTCCCAGTCAGGCCCAAATTCACCTGGTAACACCCGGTCCCCAGGGCTCAGTCCCTGCTCCCTTACTCGGGCATCATAATTTCACTTGTGCCTCAGCTGGTTGTGGTTCACTATGTCTCCAGCCAGGCGGTAGGCCCGCCTCAGTCTGTCTCTCAGTTGCTGGGCATACTGCCCATGTGACAAGTGCTGTCTATATGCCTTCTCCACTCTGAAACAGATCTATAGGAAGCTGCGGCTGCCTCCCAAACATGAGGAAGTATGGGCTTACCCCCGTGGCATCATTCTTTGTTGAGTTATAGGAATGTACAAGAAAAGACAGATGTTGGCCCCATGATGCCTTTTGCTCCTGTCTTAGGGTCCCCAACATGTTCAATAGTGTTCTGTTGAAATGTTTAGGTTGGGGATCCCTTTGCAGGTGATAGGGAGTCGTTTGGGATTTCCATATCCCCGCTACAGTCAGTACCTCTTTGAGTAACTTGCTCTCAAAATCCCTGTCCTGATCAGAATGTAAGTGGGCGGGCAGTCCAAAAACAGAAAAGTACTTCTCCCATAACATTTTAGCCACCTTTTGGGCAGTCTGGTCATGGGTCACAAAAGCCTGGGCATATCATGTAAAATGATCTGTTGTCACCAGGACATTGCTCTTTTGGTTTCCATCTTCCTCTATAGTAAGAAATTCCATGCAGACAAGTTTGAGTGGCTGTGAACTCTGAATAGGTAAGTGGTACGTGATGGCAGGGTTTTCTGCTTCACACAGTGTTCACAGGTCTGGCATTTGGTTT
Organism: Alligator sinensis; assembly: GCF_000455745.1. Taxonomy (NCBI): domain Eukaryota; kingdom Metazoa; phylum Chordata; order Crocodylia; family Alligatoridae; genus Alligator; species Alligator sinensis. The sequence goes on along the minus strand of NW_005843746.1, from coordinate 23,930 downwards.
TAATGTCCTCGGCCATGCAAGACCAGAAAAATCTCTCACGCTAAAACCAGGCCTACTTGGCAATATCTTATATTGTTTGGACATCACACCTGAGCGTTATTGTCAGTTGTTTTGAGTACAGAAAAAGAGGGAAGACAAGTTTCCCAGGGTGCTTCTACAGAATCTGGTGGACCTCTTGGAGAGATGGATAAGGCCTGCTGTGATATCTAGGGAAGAGATTATAGACACTATTTTATTTGAACAATTCTTGGCTTATCTAGAAGAAAATACACAAAAATGGGTATGCCGCCATCATCCGAAAATATTGAAGGAAGCATTGTGGTTGGTGGAGGATTTTGACTGTGCCAAGATGAGGTGCCCCATGAGAAAAGCAATAAGACTGGGACCTCTCTGAATACTCAGCCAGCAGATTGGCAGGGAGACTGAGAAAGTAAAAACTTAAGTTGACCAGGTCCTATAGGGATTACCTGTTTTTGGTGTGGCAAGAAGGAGCACATAGTGAGGGAGTGCTTGACAAATCCATGCCTTTATGTACCGGAAGGAAACATGAGCAGGGAGGTTAAAGGAAGTCATCAAGAGCCATGAGAAATCTTGCTGGTGGAGATGATGGATTGCAGCCTGGGAAGGATTGCTGAGGAGAGATTCCAGGCCAAACCCTTTGTGGTGGCAAATGTGGCAAGATGAAAAGTGCAAGCCATCATAGACGTGGGGTCTAACCAGACTTTGGTAAAGGCAGGGCTGATCTCCCCAGAAGTGCAAAAGTGATTCCTATCAAGATGGTCTGTTACATGATCAAGTTCCAACATAACCTAGACAGCAGGTTCAGCCAGTTGAGCAAGGGATTGTCAGAAAGATGCTGGTCAGGATAGAGACATATCTGCCATACCCTGTGGTTCTAGGGCAGGGTTGTCCCAAAATCTATGAAATATTAGAGAGAAAGTAGGCATAGGGAAGTTTATATAAAGGCCTAGTAAGGGAAGGGGTCCAAGAACAGTCTGAGGATGATGATTGGGCTCTCGAGGATATGGAGATGTTAACATGTGGAGCTCAACTTTAAGAAGCACAGTGGGAGGAATTCACATTTTGGGCTATTTGGGAGACAGATATTGCCAGATGGGAGCAGCAACTGATCCAGCCAGAATTTTGTGGGCAATTGCCCCAGTGTGAAGTGGCTTGTTGTACCATATAAAGAGACGGGAGGAAGGTGAGGAAATGGCACAGATAATGGTTCCCTAGACACATGGGCTGGACTTGTTGTGGTTGGCTCACACAAGTCTGTTGGGAGGTCCCTTGGAGAGGGAAAAGACTATAGCTTGACTGTCAGGCTGATTTTTTTTTTGGCCCCATCTCTGTCAGGATGTAGAGAAATTCTGTAACTTGAGGGAGGCACAGGTGAAACAGAAGCAACAGTATAATAAAAATGCCAGGGAATGAGAATTCCAGGTGGGTCAAAGTGTATTGGTTCTATTGCCTAGCTCAATGAGTAAATTTTTGACATGCTGGCAGGGGCCATTTCAGGTAGTATGCCAAGTAGGCCTGGTTGACTGTGAAGTGCTGCGGCCTGGGCATAGAAGAGAAGAACAGATTTTCCATGACAACTTGTTAAAATTATGGTGGGAGCTGGAGGGGATCCTAGCTACCCCTCTGCCAGGGAAGGAAAAGTCTGGGAGAGAGCTGGATGACACTTTGGAGGGGGTAATGGAGAGGGGAGAGGTTTCTATGGGACAAAACCTTATGGAAAATCAGCAGGGGAAACTGGCTCAGATAGTCCAAGAGTTTACAGATGTATTCAGTGACATTCCTGGTAGAGCAAAGGGTGCAGTGCATAAAATTGTGACACATGAAGGGGCTATCATGAGGTAAAGGTGCTGGTGGATATGGTATCATCATTACCAGTTGGTAAGCGAAGAAATAAAGATAATGCTCAGGCAAGGGATAATCATGGCGTCCAGGAGTCCCTGGAGGAGCCCTATAGTGATGGTCCTGAAAGCAGATGGGAACTTATGACTTTGCATTGATTTTCAAAAACTCAGTGCCATCACAGTTTAATGTGTTCCTGATACCACAGGTTGGGGGGAGTTGTTGGAGAGAATAGGACAGGCCAAGGTCATTTTGACTTTTGATTTAGCTAAAGGATACTGGCAGATTTCTTTGTGTTTGGAAGACCAGGCTGAGACAGGTTTTGGGACCCCTTGTGGACTTTACAAATTTTGTAGAATGTTATTTGGCCTCAGTGGGGTAGCGGTGATATTTCAGAGGTTGATAGGGTGTGAGTCAAATATCAGGAGTATGCGGTGGTTTACATTGATGATACTGTGGTATATATGGAAAGATGGGACCAACATCTAGTAGCGTTTAGAGCAGTGCTGCAAGAATTGAGGTAGGCGGGCTTGACAGCCAACCCAAGGAAGTGCACATTAGGGCAATCTGAAACCAAATACATAGGATTCTTAGTGGGCTAGGGTCAAATTAAACCCTTGGCTTACAAGGTAGAGATAATAAGGAACTATGAGATCCCTCAGAGTATGAGACAGATGCACATGTTCTTAGTTATTATAGAAGATTTATCTCCCATTTTGCAGGGCTTACCATTCCCCTCATGGATGCTATCAAGGGGAAGTGGAATAGTTTAATTAGGTGGGATGATGGGCAACAGGGGGCCTTTGAGGAAGTCAAGACAGCCCCTTGTCAGGATGTGGTCTTGCATACACTGGAATTTTCAATGCCTTTTGTCCTGCAGGTGCATGCATTGGGACAAGTGGTAGGGGCTGTACTTTCCCAAAAAGTCGAGGGAAATGAATGACTGGTAGCTTATGCCAGTAAAAAAACTTAACAAGCAGGAAAAGAAGTATGCTATTATTGAAAGGGAATGCTTGGCTCTTAATTGGGGAATAAAGTACTTTCAGTATTATTTCTTAGAACATGAGTCACTGTAGTAACAGATCATGTCCCTCTAAAATGGCTCAAGTTGGCAAAAACAGATAATGCACATATAATGTGGTGGTACTTGGCATTACAACCTTTTAAGTTATCAATAGAATACAAGCCAAGAAGGAATAACATGGTAGCTGACTTTCTGTCTCCTTACCATTCAAGAGAGATCCCTGAGCTATGTCAGGTAATTTCAGGAGGGACATCAGGAAGAGAACAGACCGTGCCAGGTAATGAGAAAAGAACACCTTGCATCATCTGGAGGGTGGGGAGGAGATATATGAAGTGGAAAGAGAAAATCCAGAAGTTAGCCCCTCCCCATTACTTACCATAGCAAAGGCAGTGAACACAGATGACAGGCCAGCTCCAGTACATCATTTCCAGAGCAGTGTTGCCCTCTGTATTGGAATGCAGTGGATTGGTGGATCTACTTCTGGCCCTGGAGTGGGGCCTCCGGGGAGAGTCCAAGTCATGCTGGAGAAGCGGAAGTCGGAGGGATTCTCCAACAGGGATTAGCAGGCAGTCAAGGATGTGGCAGCTGACCTGGCTGTGCTGTGAGGCAATTGGAGGAGTGTCACTTTGCAATTGCAGCCTGTGCTGGACACCATGATGAGCAGTGGTGGTACCGGTGGAGACAACTGTGAAGAAACCAGATACAGGTCAGATGATGTTGTGGGGAGGGGCCCAGCTTTGGGGCCACCAGCTTCAGGGGGTCCTTTGTCCTTGCAGGACTGAAGGAAGAGCATGAGGGGACTGTGCCCCAGGAGTGTAAAACCCCTACGGGGAGAAGGCTTAGTGATAGAGAGAAGTTGCAGTTGGCCTAAAAGTGTCCCTGATCATGTGCCATTTTCAGTTATACTTTTGGATTAAGTTACCTGTTTGTTTTTAGACAGAGGAACTATCCCTAAAGAAGGTCTGTTAGGTTTGTTTAGCCCTAAGGGGGTCCCACTGAGGACTGTGGGAAGGGGGCTTGGTGCTAGAGAGCTGCTTCTAGCACAGCCTGTTGGCAGAGACTGCTAATTTGAGAGATGAGTGTGGTAACATCTGTAGGCCCAGACATTAAGACACTGGGTGTGTCTACACATCCATTAAGACACAATTAAGCCTAATGCACCTTAATAGCAATGCCCCTTAAGGTGCACTAGGCAGGCATCTACACATGGATGCCCTAACTTGCCTTAACATGGCTTTCTAAGCAAACACTTTGCAGGCTGCCTTTGTCAGCACCCAGAACAGTTCCCTGATGCCTGGATTCTAAGCCTCTCCCCAGCAGTAAAAGTAGGTGGGAGTGGGAGTGTTGCTGCCACTAGTGTCTGCCTTGAGTCAGGGTTCCTGGCTGGACAATGCAGCACTGCAGGCAGCAGGATTCCTTGCTGCCCACCTGGGATTCAGGTGCCCTTAGAAGCTGGTACTGTGGCTCCCCTGAGACAGCAAGCAGGCTGGATCTGTTTCTGCTTCAGCTCCCAGTGTGGCATTGTCTGCTTCAGCCGGCATGGCTCCAGCAAGACATGGCTCTAGCCCAGCAGGTCTTTCTCCAGCATGGCTTCATCACTGGGCACAACTTTTCTCCACCTGCACTGCACCCAGTGTGCCCAGGCTGAGCACCAAAGAACTGACACTGCCTGCTTCCCTGCCAGACATTGCCTGTGAGAGAGACAACATCAGCTTCTCTGGGCTCAGCCTGGGCATGCAGGGACCAGCATAGGCAGGGAAAAGTTGCACCAGGTGCTGGAGCCACTGAAGCTTAATTAGGCAATGCCACACCAGGCGCTGGGGTAGACACAGACCCAGCCTATCTGCTGTCTTGTGGGGAGCTGCAATGCCAGCTTCTAAGGGTGTCTGAATCCTGGGTGGGCAGCTAGGCATCCTACAGTCTGCAGCACTGCATTGCCTGGCCAGAAACCCCACCGCAAGGCAGAGGCCCATTCTTTCTTCTGCTGCTGTTCTTCCTGGTGGTGCTTGACTGCAGTGTATGGCCCCACAGGCTTGGCTCCAGCTGGCACAGCTGACAGCATTAAGGCACCATACTGTGTCTACACATGGCTTATGGCACCTTAAGTACCTGAGTGTAAATTTGATACCTGCTTTATGCAGGTACTATATTTACTCCCAGATTGTCCTAAGTCACCATATTTAAGGCGCAGTAAGGATGGGCACGTATAGACCCATCCCCAATGTGCCTTAAATATGGTAACTAATGCAACATTAATTTCCTTATGTCACTTTAAGTGCACATGTGTAGATGTGCCCACTTACATCAATTCATAGCTGGAAGTGGCAAGGGTGGAGTATAGGGGAGACTGGAGCCCCACAAAGAAGCCAGGGTGTTGGACCTAGAAAGTCACCTGTGGGGGAACTGGCTCACAGTAATATAAGATCAAGTTGTGGCGTGTGAGAAGGAACAACTACCAGGATACCCAGGTGACACCCTAGGTCCCACCCTGTTGTCACCAGTGAGTAGGGTATTGACCAAGAGGGGACCCAGGCCCTACAATACGTATCAGCGACACAAGGCATGTGAAGCTGATACCCTGTGTTGGTGCCTCTTTACAAGGGCCATCATAGCATGCATTGCGTTCAATAGCTTCGTACCTACATTATTAAGTGCCTCTGTTCTCTGAATGGACACCTCCAGGGCTTACAAGAGCATCTGGTTCTCATCACTGAGTCCATCATGAGTCAGTGAAGCCACTTTGTTATGCAGAAAACAACTGTTTCCTTGGAGCACCATTTGCGTGCACTAGTGGGGTTGACTAGGTAGGGCTTTTGAATATGGTCATTAGCATTGTAACAGTCATGCTCTTTAAATTTAAATTCCTAACCTTCACAGGTCAGGTTCCTATAAGCACCCATCCTGTAAAAACTTAGGGTGTCCAATGATCCCAGAGACCCATCATGCGCCCAGGGGTGCAGAATATAGTGCCTAGCGGGACAATGACTAGAGCCTCCATGAATTTTATGCCAGTGTCCTGGGATACCCAACCCTGGCAAGGCTACTCTTATTCCCAGTACCAGTCCCTAGGGCCCTGACTCTTACAGGACTATGCTGGGTGCCCCTGGGTCACTCCTGTAGCTTCCACATCTACCCCATAGCCAGAACCTGGTCCTCCAGTATTTAAACTTAAACACAAAAAAACTAGAAAAAGTGCTAGCCATCTGGTTGTGATTTACTCAACCCCCCTCAGGGCTATAACAGCTGCCACATTCCTCCCATAAGAAGCTGACTTGATTCCCCAGTTCACAGGGTACCTCATTTTGCCTGGCAATCAGTTCCATCCTCAGCTCTTTCCCCTACAGCCTACAGGCATGGACCAATAGCCACAAGCAAGAGGTTGGACTTATAAACAGCTAAGCTTTGTCCCTTCCCATCATCTGACTTCTGACTTTGAAAATGGGCCCAGGGGTTTGCTCTAACAAGCTGTTGGGATGCCCCTCCACTGCAGTACTACCTGGGTCCTAGTCTCAAGGCCCAGATCTCTGCTGCTGTGGGCTTTCTCCTGGCTGCTTATCCAAAATGCAGCTGGCCCCAATTCAGCTATCTCCTCTTAAAGTAATGGGACCCCTGGCTCCCTGTTATAATCACCCACTAACTTTATCTAAAATAGCCTAAGATTTAAAAAGAAATTAACACCCAGCCCTGCAAATTCACCTAGGGCTTCTTTTGGTTTTGTGCATCTTCATAAATTTAACAGCCCAGACTTAGCAAAACAAATGATACCTGGCTGATTCTATGCAAAATCACTGCCTTCTTTGGGTTCACAGACAAAAATTATTAAAACTGAACAAGTAAACATTTGATGGACAGAGAAGCAGAATATAGACTATACAGTTTTTACTGTTAGCTCTCTGAACCCAACTGGAGGCACTAATGTGGTCTGAATATATGCAAGAAGTAGTTAAGTATGAAAGTGCCATTCTTATAGAGTTGCAGGGGTGTAGGTTGTAGCCGTGTTGGTCTAAGAACATGGGCAGACAAGGTTCCTTGGGTGAATTTGATATCTTTTATTAGACCAACCCAAATAGTTGGAGAATAGTTATTAAGCAAGCTTTTGGGTTCAAAAACCCTTTGTCAGGCTAAGGAAGTTTCAGCAGTTGGTATGTGCTCTTCCTGGATGGAATGAAAAGTAAAGAAGCCAGAGGCTGGGCTGGAAAGTCAGTTGCCAGGCAGATTATAATGTGTCAAAAATCCAAAGTCTATATTTAGCCCATGATCTCTAGTATCCAGGAGGTTGATGAAATGGAGTTCATAGGCTCATCTCTGGGAAGTGTTGTGTAAGTTTCCCTTGAGGATCAGGACTGAGAGATTGGAGAGAGTGGCCCTCCCGTGAGAAATGTGCCCCCACATGTAATTGGGTATTTTTGTCTTTGATAGATTTCCGGTGTGCATTCATTCTGGTGCGCAGTTGTTGTTTGATCTCTCCTACATATTTTCCATCAGGGCATTTGGTACATTAGATGAGGTATATTACATTTCTGGAGGTGCAGCTGTAAGATCCTGGGATGCTGATGGCTCTGTTGTGGGGTGTAGTAATAGTGGGGGTGGTGGAGATGTGTTAGCAGGTTTTGCGTTTCTTGTCATGGCACGGTCTGGATCCTTTTGGTGTGTTCTGGGCTTGAGGAAGTTTGCTTCTGGTGATGAGGTTAGCGAGGTTCAGTGCTTGTTTGAAGGCTAGGATGGGTGGCTCTGGGAAGATCTTTTTAAGAATAGGGTCCCTTTCTAGTATGGGTTGCAGTTGTTTGAGGATTTTTCATACAGGTTCAAGGGAGGGGTGATATGACTTTTCAGAGTAGAAATGCATTAAATGTTTTAAATGAGAATGGGTTTATATCAGTACGTCTGGCTCTCTATTCTTGCATTTATGGTAATAACTCATACCATGGTGTAACTATCAACACTCATATTCATATCACCTAGCATCTCATTGTTCAGAATTGAATAAATTTTGTTAGTGTGCATTTAAATATTCTGCTGAATAATCCAAACTTAACTCTAAATTTGATTTTTATTTACTTCAGTGAATCTATTGTACATAAATCACATTAATATCTCTAAAAATTCCCTTTCCATGTTATTAATATTATTTCCTAAACCAGAGGTTTTCAACATTTTTGGGTCAGTGTACCCCTGGCGGCCAGACAGGCGGGGGGAGCAGTGTCCCACAGTGACCAATCAGCGACCGGGGGCCACAGAAGTGCACAGCAGCAACAGAAGTGCCAGCAGTGTGGCGGTGGTGGAAGTGCTGGTGGTGGCACCTGCTGCCAAGTACCCCCTGAGGCCATCCCAAGTACCCACAGGGGTACGTGTACCCCCAGTTGAAAACCCCTGTCCTAAACAGTTTCATCTACTGTATTGTGATAACTGATGACATGTTGGCTATCCCCAATCTTATCTAAGACCCTACTTCTACAAAGGCATAACAAGCTCAACTCCAGTTGCAGAGCAAGCCTTGAGGCCCTCTAATAATAGCTCCGCAAAAGTGAAGGACTCCATAGATCTTAGTTACATGAATAATGAATAATTAGGGAGTCCACCTCTGCTAAGTTAAATGATTCACTTGGACTTGTTCTTGGACAGCAAGAGAGTAGATAAAGCAAAATTATTTCCTCAGTGATTTACATAGGTACAATTCTTTCATTATTCACCATGACTACGTGCTATGCTGTATTAAGTTTCTTGGCATTCTTCTGTACTTTTCAGGCACTCATTGACTTACCTACCAGTTTCCATATAAGATTGAAAATAAGAGGGACAAGTGAACTAGTTGTTCCCTTCACAAATGTCCCAAAATATGTAATTTATCCCAAATGATTTCCAAACCAAGAATAGCAGAAGGTAGGGGAAGGTGACATCCTAGGTTATTTTTTATATGAGCTCTGGGGGGAGGGGAGAGGAGGGGCACTTTAATTAGAACAGCTACAAGAGCTGTTCTAACATCTTGTGTATCAGTTTCCCTGTGCTTCAAAATGGCAGTGGGGGTGCTTTAACTAAAGTCCGTTCAAAAGTGATGTGTTCTCATAGTCTGTATTTATAGAATTTGGATTCCATAAACAAACAATTCAGATTCCCCTCAATGCAAAGTATAGGCCCTGAGAGGAATAAATGCCTAAAATCATGTTTGCTTAATACTTAATTTACCTATTTTCAAATGCTGCTAAACATTCATTTATTGGATGAAATTTCCCTTTATAAAATCATAGTCACTAATAAATACACACATGCATTTCTCTACTGCCCTGCAATACTACCAGTTCTCTATAAAAATCTCATGAATCAGACCTAAAGAAAGGATTCTGTGTGCATGACTCTGGAAATTGATCCATAATTAGGGAGGGAAATAACATAGATCAAGTTTTATTATAGAATCTCTTCTTGTTTCTCCATAGACTGAGAAAGTGAACTTGCTAATTAAAGTCCAAATATGGCTTGGTGCAGGATGGTGATAAGAAACTTGGGGTCCCACGATTTCCCAGTTAAAGACTAATGAACTGACATGCGTAACTTGTCTAATCTCCATTTTCCAATTTATGTCATTGACCGTTAGTCACTGAAAATTCATTACCTGATTTTATCTGCTGTTGCACCAATTTGAGTTGCTTAAGGTTCAGGTAGATTAGCTTTGGTAAACTGGTCAGTCACCTAATGCTGGCAAGATTGATATTGCTGTTCAAGCCTGAATTATGAATCATCACTATTATTAATTGCTTTTAAAATCATGGTTGTACCTATGGGTCATAGCTAGATTGGGCCCTGATGTCAGCCCCTGGTCCAAAGATCTTGAAGCTAAATAACACATTATACTAGTTGACAGGAACAAACCAGCTGGACTGAAATGCAGGAGAGACAGGTTGACAAATCAATAGGATGAAGACAGTAGCAGTAATAGTCAGGACATATACTGTGTTCCATAGATGTCATTGATGCCTAGTTAGTCAAATCCATCTCTCAGGAAACTTAACTGCTTAGCAGCTATTGGCTTCCATAATTTTCAGCTGGAAATGCTCTTATAAAATGTTGCTGCTGCACCTTTTTCAAAAGTAAAATATCTTCTACTGCCTTAGTTGATGCAAATATCTTCTACTGCCTTAGTTGATGCTGCATGACTGGGATTAGTCTGTGCACTTGATACCTTTATATCAATCTTGGCGCATTTCCACTAAACACATTTGCTTTTACAGCTCTTGAGCCTTTAACTCAGAAGAGGTCAACCGGGGAAGTCCTCAGGGGTCTCTCTTGATTTCATGTGAGTGAGGCAAATTGCCAGGAGCTTTAATGTACTTCCCCATTACAACTGCAGTGAAACTTAATGGCTTTTGAAAACAAATTGAGAAGACATTGCAATAATGTAGCATCTATAAGTTGCAGTAACTGTAACAGCATAGCCATGTGAAAACAGAGAATTAACACCTCTGATACAATCCCACAGAGACGTGGGAAGTACCCTCTTTATGCTCTCTAAGCCATCTCATGTCCAGCAATGTCTGATGCAAATTCTGTTTCAGAAACAAGATTAACCTAATCCCTAATGACAACTGAAAGAGCTATGTCTGCTACAAAAAAAGTCCAAGTAACTCAGGAATTTAATGGTGAAAAAGACACAATTGTTTGAAAGGGAATTTCCATATTAGGCTATCGATGTGCTTT